>NC_061832.1:7252876-7270376 GCF_019202785.1 Penaeus chinensis
CTCGGCTTTCCCTTGAATCCCCAAGTCCACAGCTAAGGTTAACTGGGTCGGAGAGACTACTAATGGGAGCACGTGCTATCCTTGTGGTCCGGAGGCACGCTTGAGTCTAGTGTCTAGTCTCCCCATTCTGCTGATTAAGATAAAAGGGGGGCACGATACAGCCACTTATTCGCTCGCTCAAGGACTGAAGCGCAGATGCAGTTGAACCTGCTACTGTCGTGGATTGCCCGGGCTCTTCCTCAATGGCGACCGCCGCCCCTCCCACCCATGACTCGTGATTGTCTATGTCACTTCCTGTTCGTTCGATTCTGCCTTCTTTCACTCCTCGATATTCAGATTACTAGCTCCGACGACCTTTGTTATATTTGTATTTGAGGCTACGGGCGACTTGTATAAATCATCACCAATGCCAAATATGTTAAACTGAGGAATGGTGTTGTGAGAAATGAAAATTGTGAGACATAGAAAAAGTTGAATGAAGGATAACGAAGGAATTATGATATATGGCAACGAGGTGTATAGTTGGTGGCTGTCACTGTCTCCTCTCTTTATTGTGGTGACGCTAGAGGACCACAGCTTTACAAATGTGTGGCTTAGTAACCATATCCCGGTGAATGCTGATACATATATCTAATATCTAGGTAATACTGTTAGGCATATATTCCTTCCGGGTTTTACGTAACGTTGAGTCAGGCAGATCGATGAAACGGGTCACGGGTAAAAACCTTGGTTGAGATTCGTAACATGTGCATCTCAATGCCACGCTTTGCTGCCATCTGGAATTAACCGGTATTACATTGTTTTCTCCGTCATCGCCGTATACGTGTATACGTGTATTAAATTGTTTAAATTAATGTCTTATAATCTTGTGTGTTTTTGTTGATTTTTTTCTAGGATTTTAAAGTTTTTAGTGAACATAGAAAAAAAGTTTTATTTTGTTTTATAATGAGTTTATGATTCTTATTTGGGTATCTGTAAGAAATTCATTATACTATACATTATACTATGTTCACCACCATTCACTTTTACCATTCAAACTGTAAACAAACATTCTCACGTTATGTCTAAATGTATGAAGTACAAGAAAATGAATATCCCTATTGAGGAAACGTGTGGTCAGGTTGAGTTGTCTGCGCCACTCCAGGCACTGGCACATTAACTGAAGGAGACTAAACGCATTAAGTAAGAGCTCATGTTATCGTCAATACGTGATTAATAAGTATGTTTTCGGAGCTTCCATGTGTACACCGTTCACACCTGTAAATACCTGTAAAAATAACTATTTGGAGAGAGAGAGAGAGAGAGAGAGAGAGAGAGAGAGAGAGAGAGAGAGAGAGAGAGAGAGAGAGAGAGAGAGAGAGAGAGAGAGAGAGAGGGAGAGAGAATGAGCATGAGAAAAAGAAAAAAAGGGAACGATAGATAGACACATACGTATCTATCCGTCTCTCTAAATACACACACACACACAACAATAATAAAATGTTCGTGATAATACTGATTATGACTTAGTATGTAAAATGGATTACACAGAATTACAGAACAGTCAGTGTAATTAAACGTCACTTTAAATAGCTAAAATATGTGGATCATTTCTCATTTTAATACTTCGTTTGAAACAAATGTAGATGATATACCGTAGTATAACAACAATAAAACTAATCCAAACATGATTTAGAATATACAAATGGATTTGAATGTAAGAACGTAATTTTGTTTTTCCGAAAGCCAGTTTATCCTAAAGTCCTCTACGAAAATACCGTACTGGAGTATTCAAAATCCGATAAAATAGGTTTATCGGTGAGTTAAAAGATTATACATTTTTTTCGAATAACGGATATCCATAAATGCTATATTATTTCTAGATAACAGTAGGAAGGAAGGAAAACCAATAGATTAAATATGAAAATGCGAATTTCAACGACTTATTCTTAATCAAAAGTGCACACGTATCCCCTACATGAATTTACTTGAGGCTTGCACTGTTACCTCTTATTTCACAGATCTTTTTATCACCCTGTTCTGCAGAGCTATATTGGAAATTGCTTTTCAGAGCCTGGGGCAATAGGATATTACCCCTCGTATTCATTGGAGGCTGGCTATCCGAGTATTGAAAATAATATCAATATTTTCTCGAAACGATCCTTTCCCAAAATAGTTTTCGGAAAACCGGCTTCCACTGCCTTCTCGAAGCACCAATACTATTCCTTTAAACTGAAGCATTTCTATCATTTAATGATTAATATATTTCTATTTTTTTATACATTCTCGTTCTCGCTAACCTCACTCTCTCTCTATCTCCCACTTTCTCTTTTTACCCAATTTTCTTTTTCTCCCTTTTTCCTTTCTCTTCTCTCCTCTATCCTCCTCTCTTTCTGTTTGTGTCTGTGCGTTTGTTTGTCTCTCTTTACTGCAGGCTAGTGTATTGATTACGTTAACATTTGTTCTTAGTTAAATGCCAGAGCATCTATACTGGAAAAATACAACGTACACAGAGAAAAATGTATAACCTGAATGAAGAAGAATAGATTTCATAATACCTTCATATTCTTGTATTTTCTAATAAATAATACTTTTAGATACGCAGAGTGACATTAATTACAGAATGTAAGCTAAGCCGGGCAATAATAACAATAATAAGTAAAATCACATAACATACCAACTACAACGAGTTTCGCCAACGCTCACGAATCGCTGAAGGGGATCTTTATATGCAATTAAAAAGTATTCATGATTCACACATTCACAAAGAGCAATCCCACGCAGACTTACGCAATGCATCCCGCTTACCCATCTTTCTACACAACGCTTCTACGTTTTACTGGAGTGAATGATAATTATACAATATTTGAATTCATTTAATTTGTTACATTTACCATAGAAATCTGCGTCAGAAGAGAAATTAAAGGTAGAAGTTTATTTCAGTTTTATCGTTATTGTATCGGTTATACTGTCCTATATAGAGCTGGGGTGAGGCAGAGGAAGATTATTATTGGCATAGACTTAACTAACACTAATACTTATATTACTAATGATAATAATGAAAATAATTGTAACTCACGATCTTTATGTTTTTGTTTTGTTTTTGTTTTTTCTCCCAATGTAGGGGATCAACCATTCCATGACCCTTAGCTCTCGCCTCAACTAATTGTGCAATGTCTTTTATTCGCCCCCTTTCCTCTTTCTTCTTTTCTTCATTCCCCTCTGTTCACTTATCCTAATCGTTCACTCAATTTTAACCTTTTCGCCACAGTACGTTATCATAGTGCTATATGACCTTTGAAGTCCAGTATGTGTATTTGTTTTACCTATTAACCGTCCGTGCGTTCGTATTGAAACAAAACATTATTTTACCCTTATACTTTGTACTTCATGAAAATCCTCTCTGATGCTTTAATCTGGAGAAAGCTAAGCTATCTATAAGCGGATTTGCTGAAGCTTTTATGATCTGTTGAAATAGTGTTCGAAAAATAGCTCTTGAGTTAATTCGAAAAGGAGACACGTGTTGCGAGGTCATAAAAGTGAACTCTTTTATGTCAATATTTCTGGGGATGAATGTGAAAGACAGATTATCAGCATTATTATAATCATATTGGTGTAACATGGCTTTATTGCGATTTTTGTTTTTCATCAGAATTTGTTTTTCTTTTTCATTGCGACTCAGTTTTGTTTGGTTGTTGCCTTTACGCTCGTTTTAAACCTTTTTATGCAAGTCAATTAAACAGATGTGCCTTGTATACCATAAACACATTGGGACAAATAATATGCATTGTTTCTTTAAAGCTTATTTCATTTTATACATTTACTTATTCTATGGGACCCTGCGATATACAGATCACCAATTGACAACCCATGAGCCTATTTTGAAGAATATTATCAATTCGACGAATAGACATTAGAATTGATTGTGACGTTGCATTTTTTTCTAGCGAATGTGCCTCTTTATGAAGGTTTTATATATTGTCTGAAACTGAATTCGAAATACACCAGCTCAAGTCTATTTCACGTAAGGCATAGTATAAGTTCCAATATGTCATTCTACTTATAGAGATGATTAATAGTGATAATTGATTAATTGCAGACCTAAATAGTATGATTTTAAATAATAACTAATTTTCGACTTCTAATGTTCACTCACTAAATGCATCCTTACAGATTTTCATTTACCAAAATTAGCTTTCATAAACACAAGTGTCTAAACACGGTATACAAGGCTAAAAGAGGAATTAAAATAATGACATTCCACTTGCTCGAGGTGAGTGAATTTCCGTTTTCTTTTCATGTATGTATTTTCCTCTTTTCAATGCGTTCACAACTTACACAACGAATGAAAATGATCAGGTTATTTTTGAACACAAGGCAACTCCTCACAGGCCTCACATGAGAAGAAAAAAATAAAAGATAGGACTCACATATACAGGAAGAAAGAGTGTGCTTACGTGGAAACTGTTAACCTTCAAGGTGAGGAAGTACAGCTATAAAGAGTCTAACCTCCTTACTATTCCCGATTTTACTTCCTTCCCGTCTGCCGAACTGCAATCATGCAAACTGGACACACACACTCATGAGCAAACATGCAAATAATTGCACATGTAAATATGTAGACAAACATTTACTTACGTAAACACTTATATCGAACTTTCATGTAGAATGGAACCACTGCGATTTTTTTCGCTGTATCGAAAAAAGTGTACCTAACATAAAATTTGTCTCCATGTTGAGAAATCAAATGCGTGAAATACCACAGCTGCGTTTTATAGGAATTCGAAATGTGTGATTTTTTTCTTGAATTGCTGGGTCTTTGGGAACAGCTGGACCCAAGGCTATTGCCTTTGCCAAGTGCTGGGAATCGTCTCCGCTTTTGACCATCCACATTATGGATTTGGTTAGTCAGGTCTATTTTGAGACAAGTTATCACACTTTTTCCGTGAATGTTATATACCACCGTTTTCATAATAATGTTCAGGTTTGATATACTTGACTAACGAAGATAAACAAGTGGTTGTACGATGATAAATTGAGATACAAAATAGTCTGAATTTTTTTTTACCAAAGTACGGAAGAGTGTAAACACAGTACACTGAGATAAATTGCCCTCGTTTTCGAGGCACTGGGTTGCATTGCAGGTCGTACAGTTTACACGAAATACATATATGTACGTATATAGTTAGGATATATAGTTTTATTGATTATTTCATCACTAAATCTCAATTGCGAAACACCTGAGGTTGCGTTAGTTATCTTAAAATTATGAAATTATGATTAGGCTTCAAAGCGAAACGATTCGAGTCTTATTCATAGTATGTTAACTAAAATTAATTCAAGACAATTTGGCGCTCATTTAAAAATAACGTAAACTATTTACACTGAATCAAATGTTTAACTCTTCTTGGAGTTTGGAAGTGCCCTGTTTAAAATTTAAATTATAATCTAACCAATATAAAACATATTTCGATAATTATTTATTCAATTTGTCGATTCAAAACCCTTTTCTTTCAACATATTAAAATATCTAATCAGTCATAAAAAAGAATAAACATAAAAATAAATAAACAAAGAAGTAAAAAGTAAGTAAAAATAAGAAATATGAAAAGTAGAATGTTTAAGAATCAGAGTGCATATATATATCTATATTTTAGTGTATGAGCAACCTGCTTACATGCATACTCCAACCCCCAATTATGTCTGACAGCCAACACTAAAGTGCATTATTCGCACAAACATCACAAGATCGATGCTTTTAACTCAGAGCACTTAATTCATTCTTCTTTAGTTTCCTGTATTTTAGTATACACTCAGCGTTCGATCCTAGATACCCTTTTTAAATGTAGAATGTTAATGTGATCATATAGCTGAAAGCATGCTGGATTTTTACATATCAAATTAATCATATGTCAAACAGTAATATTCATCTTATTTTTTGTTATTGTCACTGACCATTCGTGTCACCTATTGCTTGTTATTTTCTACTGGTAACTAATGTATAAATTAAACGGAATACGGATAAGAAGTTGACAATTGTCGTAAATAAATAAATACTTATATATTGTAATATATGAATAAGGAAAAGAGACATCAACACCCTCGTAAGTGTATACATGCATATATGAAAAAAATAGATAATAGATATAGAAAATAGATATAGATAATGAAATAGGTATATGTGCTTTGAAACGTATGTGCTTGTGTATGTATGTGCGTGCATGTGTGTGCGTACGTACAATGTTTATTAGGAAAAAGAAACTTTAAAGAGACAAACAACTGATAAGAATTAATCAGTGATCTATTATGTTTTCGGTAAAAGGTTTCACAACATGTTCGAGAGAAACATTAATCTTCGTTCAGCTTTGACGTGGGAAGAATGAGACCCTCCCCCTGGCCTTGAGATCAAACAATAATGTTGGAGGCGACGAAGGAAAAGACATTGTATTACCTATCTAAGCATATGAATAGTGTTAATGAAGCTACTTATTTGCCATTGCAGTGGCTAGAATTATCAGTGTGGATGTGTACATTCCTATTTTTTAAAATTGAGATAACAGTTATCAGTTTTCTTCAGTTTTCAGATAAAGACTCTAGTACTCTATAATCTATCTGTCTATTCATATATAACATATACAAATACACATGAACACAGGCATACTATTACATATATATATATACATATATACATATATATATATATATACATATATATATATATATATATATATATATATATATATATATGTATGTATGTGTGTATGCATATATACATAAATAAAAAAGGAACCAAGCAGATGAGATCGTTGACCCGGCAAGAATACAACTTGGTCTTGCAAGCGCGAGAGCCACAGGAGGCTTCTCTCCATTGGTCGAATCTCGAAGTGAAAGGCGTCGCGCGTTGGAGACACCGACGGTCACATCACGAGGAAGATGAAAAGGAAAATATAAGATGCAAGGATAAACAGAGATAGACAGATAACCAGACAACGAGAGAAAGGGAGAAAGAGAGAGACCGGAGAGGACGAGGGATGCAGAAACAATTAAGAAGGAACAGTTCCGTGTTTATTGCAACGCTACACGGAAGTGAAAGTCCCGCCATGAATTACCTGTGGCTTCTTATACTTTCATTCTCCGGCGTCGCGGGCCTTGAACGGACCCAGTTTCACGACCTTTGCCAACACCAGTCCATGACCATTCACAAGGATTCTCTTTTAAGATACAACGTCTTGACCTTCCGTAAGCACATTATCTGTCATCGTTGGAATTGCTCCCATCATTACTAAAAGTTGTTTGTGGACGATTCTCTTTTTTCCAAAAGGGAAATAACTCACAACGATTTTCTCTCTAGCGCCAGAAATCACGTGAGTTATGTCAGAGGGTAAATATGACTGAAATAAAGCTGGTTTGTAAGAGAGCGCACATGCCGAGGGACCGTGGATGTAAAGTAGAGTAGGAAAGTTTAGGAAAAATGCTTTTTAAGGTAAATGGTTACTTTTTTTTCTCTCATTTATTTTCTATATTATTTGGTATTCATTTATTACTTATTTACGAAAACAAATACCTTTATTAACTAATGCGAGCACCAGAAAAAAAATATTTCCCTAAAGACAACACGATCCCGGGGAGTTTTCGTGAGACAGAAAATTGATTTTTCGTCCATTTGGGTTATTATATGTTATTACCATATGCTGCATTATTGCTTCATTTAGACGCTGATGTTTCATATAATTGGTTTGGTGATATATAAATACACACACACACACACACACACACACACACACGCACACACGCACACACACACACACACACACACACACATATATATATACATATACATACATACATACACACACACATACATATATGTGTATGAATATATATATATACACACATCTATATATATGTGTGTGATATATATATGTATATATATTATACGTTTAATTTATATATAACTATGTATATAATGTGTACATAAATTATATAATCATATATATACATATATATAATATATATAATATACATACGTGTGTATGTATATATATGTATATATATGTATGTGTGTGTGTGTGTATGTATGTTTGTATTTCACAGGTTTCGAATACATCATGTATTTCTGACGAAAATATATCCGAAAACAGTTAAATCTCTTCTACTTTTCTACATTCGTCAACATGAATACGGTTCATATATATACATACATATGTATATGTATATATATATACACACACACACATACACACAAACACACACACACACATATATATGTATATATATATAAATATATATATATATATATATATATATATTTAAAGGTCTATCTACTTTCTTGGTTTTAAACATAATCAGTTCGGTTTCGTTTCCCTTGTTGAATTTTAAGCCAAAGAACACAAATTTAATGAGAAAGTTTGGGACAAGTTATAGTCTGTCTTGTTTAATGGATGCGTTTGTTTTGTGTTTGTTTTCTTCTTTTTCTTGTTGAATTAATAGGCTTAAAAGCGGATTTGCTTGCTTATTTTTGTTGTTTAACTAATATGCCTTGTTTTTATTTTTTTTCTAGTTTAACAAATAAATCTAAGACCGGATTTGCGTGTTTGTTTGTGTGTTTACTTTTTTACTTTCTTGTTGAACTAATGAGCCTAAAAGCGATGTTATGGAGAAACAACTATCCATATTTTTTTAGCGCATTATTCTTAGATTTACTGTTTACGTTTGGAAGCCAGCGCGGGGCGTGGGCCAATGTCACGTAAATATTAACAATGTTAAAGGCTGACGGAGGTTGGTTAATGGGTATGTAACTGGATATGTGGCTTTGGTTTTGAGGGAGAAAAGAGTATAGAAAAGGTACTGATTGACACATGTAACAAGTGGTTCAGTTGTTCGTAGCTGTAGGTCTATAGTTCACAGACAACTGATTTACGAAAATGAGGCTAATGAAAGAGAATAAGCCTAATGGAGACTCAGTGGTCCACTATGAATACGGGGCAAGTAAAACATATCCCCTGCTTAACGTGACAAATATTTAGGATAAAAAGTTTGAAAACTCACACACACACATTCATACACACATATATACTCTCTCTCTCTCTCTCTCTCTCTCTCTCTCTCTCTCTCTCTCTATATATATATATATATATATATATATATATAAATGTGTGTGTGTGTAATGTATACATATATTATATATATTATATATGTATTACATATATATATAATATATAATATATCATATATATGATATATATATGTAACATATATGTGAGTGAGTTTTCAGACACTTTTTATCCTACATATTTGTCCACGTTGAACAAGGGACATTTTTTACTTGCCCCGTATTCATAGTAGGCCACGGACTTTTTTCATTAGGCCTTTTCTCGTAAATCAATTGTCTGTGAACCATACGGACAGCTGAACCACTTGCTACACGAGGTCATACCTTTAATATATATATATATATTTTGTTTTTTTTTTCTCGTCAAAACCAAAGCCACGTTTCCAGTACACATTAACCACCTCCGTCAGCCTTTAACATTGTTTACATTTTCGTGATATTGGACAACGTCCCGTAAAGCTAATTGTATTGCGTCATTTTTTTTATATATCGCTTTTAGGCTCATAAACACACAAACTAACAAACAAATCTGTTTTTAGATAAACACACACAAACATACGAATTGGCTTCTAGGCATATTAGTTCAACAAGAAAAATAAATAAATATATCCGCTTTTAAGCCTATTAATTCAACAAGAAAAGGAAGAAAAGGAAAAACAAAACAAACGCCAGACAAGACAAGGCAGACAACTTTCTCAGACAACTTAAGTGGTTATGTTTAAAAAAACACGGAAGTAAATAGACCTTTGTGTTTAATAATGTACGCCAATCCGCCTATGGTAAGGGCTAAACCTCGATCTTAAATAGACGTTATTTATCTGTTTGTTTTATTGTCTGCTGAGGTCTGAAGTTATCCGTGGTGGTAGGTGTTAGCTTAGGACTTGCAGTGAACAGTTCGCAGTTCTTCCTCCCCAGCAGTTGTGATCTGCCTCCGCCTGGTCTGCCAGCAGTTCACTAGAAGCCGGCGACTCGTCCCCGGCTACTCTGCGATTAGTCCAAGGCAATCCTGGACAGAGTATGTGTGTGTGTGTGTGTGTGTGTGTGTGTGTGTGTGTGTGTGTGTGTGTGTGTGTGTGAGAGAGAGTGAGAGAGAAAGGGAGAAACAGACAATTCAAAATACCACGGCCTTTCAACTTGTGGTCACACCTAGTATCTCACTTTACTTTGTCTCTTGGGTTCATAATGCCAGCGAGGAAACCGTAAGGAATCCTGTTCACTCTGCATCCCTAATTGAATGCGAAACCACAGCAACTGATGCCTTGGAATGAATGCAGCCATCCTGTGGGCACCCAAGTAGCAAGTGTTCATCGGGGACAGTGGTTCGCAGTTATATACAATCTCCAACAGTCGTGAAGTAGTCCGTGATGAGTCGGCAGCGGTCCGTGAACAGCTGCAGACCAAATTACTTTGTTTGTGCCACACATCTTTATCTGTCATGTCTCTTTTCCCCTCCCCCTCTCCCTCTCTTTCACTGATTGTACCTGCGCCAATAAATAGAAAACACTCCAGATACTAAACCTGTATCTCACGATAAGGAGAGAGAGAGAGAGAGAGAGAGAGAGAGAGAGAGAGAGAGAGAGAGAGAGAGAGAGAGAGAGAGAGAGAGAGAGAACCCCGCTAACAAAGTTGATATGTTAGTATGGAATAACAACATCAGCTGATATATATTTGAATTTATGACTGAATACAACATAAAACACAAAACATGTATTATGAGATCTAGTTAACAGGGAATTACCTTTGCAGTGGAACCTTGTGGCCTCACGACCAAGCGTTTACCCTTTAAAAAAAATATCTGTGTCAGTTACCTTCATGGGGGTAGACTGCCAACATCCGAGTGTGGGACCCCTGTATATGCGAGACAGTAAGAGGCGGCTGAGTGGTATGTTGTGTTAGTGAATGTTTGAGAGTTAGGCTGTGTGTAAAAGAGAAGTGAAATCCATGCAGGATTAACCGAGCGGGTGTGGTAAGTTTCAAGCAGTCCTGCATTTAAGATGCGTTATCTCATGGTTAGAGGTTGCTTCAAAGCCAACTTTCATGGATATATGCTTCCAAACCTCTGATATTCATTATACCGTAAGTTCATCAAGACCTATACTTTCATAAGTGTTTAAAATAGCTCATTCCTTAGTGCAGAAAACTTACTGAATCATTAAAATTAAATCATAAAATGTTCAAGTCCAAGCTCATAATGATGTTTATATTTTCCACAGTAAAAGAAAAGTTATCCATGTTTGTATTTTTCTATCCATATCGTCCCATTGATCCTTTAGATTATTCATTTAAAAAGATTGGCTCATTTAAAAGAAAAGAAAAGAAAGTCATTATATATATTTATTAAGCCCTGATAAACGAGTTGTCTAACTGGTTGTTATATTGTAAAATCATTCTTTGAGCATATTTATTAAGCCCCGATAAACTGGTTGTTATATTGTAAAATCATTCTTTGGGCTGGACATGCTTCCCCCCGCCTAGCCACGGCCCATAAAAAACATTAAAGATATCATATTAATTCTTAAAGATGAAAAGCAAATAAGCAGCACGGAAGTAACCCTTTCTCTACGGACGGGTATCCCAGTTTCTGCCATGCACTTTGGCCCTACAACTGCAGAACCATTATAATCGGAGATCTGGCAACAAAGGTGCAACGCAACCAATACACAGCCAAAACAAAGAGGGAAGGGTGCCAATGGGACATACAAACTTTAATTCGTTTTTGATTACGTATGTAACTAGTAAGTGAAGGTACGTTACACATTATTTTTTACTCAGTATTGTGCCCAGATAAATAAAGACGCTTAACATGATGTTTACTCCATAAATCATGTAAAAGAATGATTATTACAAGGAGATAAATGAAGGGTACGTAATTTTACAGCCAGTCTTCATATATACTTCATATAAATTTATCAGTTAGTAATAATTTTCAGTATGTCTGTTTGTCTCTGTCTCTATGTCTGTCTGTCTGGCTCTCTCTCTTTCTGTCTGTCTGTCTGTTTGTCTGTCTGTCTGTTTTTCTGTCTGTCTGCCTGCCTGTCTCTCTCTTACTGTGCCAGTCGAGTAGTCTGAAAGCTAATTCTCCAAAAGGAAGGATACTTCGCTGTCCTCCCAACTGCGAGACTTTTTCCTTAATGCCATACCAGGAAGAGCAAGGCGGCCACCCCTATAAGAGCATGGGCGGGATCACACACATACGTACACGTGAATAATATGTGTGTGTGTGATCGCACCCATCTTTCTTTAGGAATGACTATTTTGCTCTCATTTAAAATAAGGCATCAAGGAAAAGGTCTCGCAATATGGAGGGCAGCAAAGTCTCCTTCCTTCTGGGTGGTACAAAGATTTTAGTCACCTGTCATATTGCAGTAAATTAATACAACGACCACATGGGCGTGGATGAACTTGACATGCTACGGCAAATATATGGTTTTGATAGGAAAGTGGTGGCATATATTACTTTAGGTATCCGTGATCCAGCTATAATCAATGCTTACATAGTATAAAATAAAACAAAAAACAAACAGGTGAAGACTCGCTGCCTATTCTGCAGTTTAGAAGGATCTAGCAAGAGGCTTTTGTCATACAGCACAATTCTGTGAAGAATCTGAACGTCGTAAGTTGGCATAGAGTGTGATGGATTCAGTACGCTTCAAGTAATACGGGAGTACATTGGCCAGAATTTGTTCACCAAAAATGCAGATGAGAAGCGTTCTCAAGAAAAGGCAAAGAAGAGCAAGTCTAAGTGCAATCACTGTGGTGCATTATGAAAAACTGCTTCTACCCTTCCTTCCTGATATGTACCAAACATAGCTTAGTTTCAAATGTCTTGTTCTATATATATATGTTAATTACACCCAGAATTATATTTTCAACTGTTGTAATTATTGCAGTTTAGTTTCTAGGTTAATTAACATGTATTGATTATTGTTTAGTTTCAGATCCTGAGTATGAAATTCAAGTATATTGCTATGTTATTCACATTTGCAAAAGTAATTTTAATAGATGTAAAAAAAAAAAGAGTGATGAAGTAAAAACGTTTAATTTACTTAATAGATGGGTCAAGAGAATCCTAGACATTTGTTACACTAATTTGCCTGCTTTTTATTAAAATATATATTTGTTTTCCTCTATCTAACTTCTGGGTGCCTGACGGATACTAATAGCCCAACTCTACCAAGTCCCGCCCTTGAAATAAGTATCAAATAGGTATCTTTATTTTAAACATATAAAGGATACATAACTGCGCCATAATGAACATGTCTAAAAATCATAAGAAGATTCCAATACCTATAGAAAGCACAGCCTTCTCCCCAAGACTCTAATTGCCTAAATTACACCTTTATGGCTCGGGTCGTAGCTTTAAAATGCTCCTAGAATAGCTCATAAAAAAATGCACACTTCGCTCGCCGAACTTACCCCCCTCGACTAAAAAAAATGCTGAAATGACGCCCCTTGCTATCAACCACCAGCCTGTGGCCAAGGTTATTAGGCCAACTGGATCCTATTTATTGTTTCAACCTCCCTTGGAAAATCGACTACATTATCTATTATTCAATATGTTGTGAATGGTATGTTTTTTTATTCTGAAGTAATGCTTGAGGATCTGTTTACTGTTGTTGTATTGATGGCATGCTATCAAGATAAAGGCCACTGAAAGGTACTTTGTGCAATGGGGCAGTGTGGAGAATTTTTTTTCGATATATGGAGTGGCATTGACTCCCAGGCTCGCCAATACGACTTCCTCCCTTCTGTTTATCCTGTGGGCTGTGTCCCACTTTTCTATTGCTGCTGTATGTTTATTGTTTATGTGTAGGTTGATCCACTCACTTTGCTACAGATACATTTTTGCTTTCATAAGGGGCGCAAAACAGTTGAGATCTGTATGGACAATGTTTAGGTCCGAATCCCCCGCTGACCCGGCTAATTTGTCAGCCAGCTCATTACCAGGGACACCATAATGACCTAGTACCTATTAGCTTGACTGATTATTGGCAATATGTAGCTTACGAATGCAGTTCAATTTTGGTAGTTTCTAATGACGTAATGGCTTTAAGTGAACTTGATGAATCTAAAAAATACTAGTCTACCGTGGGTCGTCTAAAGCTTTATTTATTGATAAAGTTTGGCAATAAAAATCTCTGTATGATTCGGCACTCTGAATCATTGGCATTCTGCTAACCATAAAATCGCACTAACACACTCATTGTCTTGGAGCCGTATATATGTGAATTGATGGTCTGGCAGGTACTCCACCTCAAGACGCTCGATCCGAGTACATTCCAGGACTCCAAGACACACGCATACAAGCACTTCCAAACATTTCAAAATTGAGTTCGATGCCAAACCATACATGACTGACCAATAATCTACTTGAGACCTGAAATCGTTAACAAACACTTTCTATCCCTCCCCATTAATTACCAGATATGCCTTTTATTAAATTTGGAAATCTTTCAGAATTTTGAATAGGTATAGGGTGATTGTCTAGAGTTGGCCTGATGTTAGGCTTCCTCCTATGAGAAAAAATTACCTCAGTACTCATTCTTATGGAAGACTCGCCAAAGGAAGCCCCAGTTATGATACATATCCAGTGCCATTTGAATACGATTTGCCGATAATTCTGCATTACTCATTGGTATAAAGTGAGTATTTAAGATGTCATTGATCATACACAGAAGTAATGACACTCGGTGACAAGACACTTCCTGGCACAGCTCTCTCTTGACGATTCACCTCATCGAGGGGAGGATCCCGTTTTCTTTGGGCACGCGAAAGGGATGGCGATGGCGGGACCCGCGGGCCAGGCGAATCTTTCCAGATGAATTGTAAGTGATATATGCTTTGCTCTGTTAATGCTTGATTCATAATTTTCCCAGAACTTCGTTTAATTAAACGGAAAATATAGTGTTTGTGACTCTTGTGTGCAAACACACACACATGTGCGCACATACAGTATATATGTATATATATATGCAAATATATACATATATATACACACATATATATATATATATATATATATATATATATAATGTGTGTGTGTGTGCATGTATGTATGTGTGTGTGTGTGTGTGTGTGTGTGTGTGTGTGTGTGTGTGTGTGTGTGTGTGTGCAAGCACACAGACACACATGTGTATAAGTATGTATAAATACCTTCCACGTGGCGTACAGAAGCACGTGTATGCATAGCTTCACCGCAGGCGCCCCAACGTGCCCCACGCCCCCACACCTGTACTTAAGGCTCAGGATGACCCAAGTCAGTCTCATTCCTTTCAGAGAGTCTTGCCGATTGCTGTGGGTCAGGCTGGCTGCGCCCACCCTCCGGGCAGCCCAGCACTTAGCCTTACGAAGACTTGTATCCGTGTTAATATCCGGTTGCTTACGCTTCTCAATAAAAGAAGTTAAGCCAACCGTCCTTTCACTACCCCTGCTAAACCATATGTTTAAGGCGTTAATATAGACCCTTTACATTCTGGTAGCAGCGGGGAGTTGTGTCCTTTTGGCACACAACAATGGACTCACCGTCTCCGAAACCTGGTCACCGCTCGGACCAGTCGCTTCCATACACGCAAAAGTCTTCAGAACCCGTTGTGAGTACATATTTGGGCCATTTTTCCTTTCTTTTATCTTCCCCATAAATGTGTTAAGCTGTATGTGCAGTTACGCTCGCGCTGGTTTTGTTAGGTTAAAGTGCTAATTGGCAGCAATGGTACGCTCTCCACTGCTGACCTCAGATGACATTACTGTGTGATCAACGGAATGGGTTCAAACAACAGGAATATCGTTCATTTATTACGTATTTGTTTAATTTTTCTCGTGATTAGAGAGTATATCGTTTCAATTGCAACGAATTTAGCGCGTTCATGATTTTACTATTTTCATGAACATCATATCATTTTTCTTTCTCATTACCCATTTCCCGTCTTGACCTGACCTCCGAGTGAAAGCTATCAGTCACATCTGCTTGGGACAGCTGTGTGACCTGACCCACTCTCACTCTGAGTGATTAACACGTGAAATGAATGTGAGAACCGCTGGCATTTCCTGTATATTGTTTACGAGATTGTTACATTATAGGATAACGCGTAGCATCCGTTGCATGTTCATTGGTGACACGTTCTATCGGCGCTAGAGCAGAGCTTGTAACGCGAATTACTTCCATTTTTATATAGCGCCAGGGATCTTCCCCTTATCATAGTGTCAGAATGCCTGATTACTTGGGGTTGCGTATATGCCTAAAGATCCGCGCTCCGACACGTTCGTTCGGAAACTTTTTGAGCCGGTGTGACCCGCGGTTACGTCCGTTAAGTAATGTAGGACTAGGGTTTAAGCTAGAATTGAGATTCTCTTATTAATCACATCCCGCTCACCCCCTTGACGTCGCTGCCATGTTTGGGGTAAATCCCATCGATTTGTGATTCATGATAAATACCCGTAGGGCATTGCATGAGCGCCCATCACAGACTCGCAGATAGAGTGGGTTATTAATATTTTCCCAGCTCGATTCGCTTCATAAAGTACGGCAAATTAGGGTACAGTGACCCCCCCGTCAATTGAAGTCTGTATGCGCAGCTTGACATGTTACCTCGGCAGAATGTTTTTCCCCCGAGAAGATTCGTTCGCGAATTGTTTCACGTCACCATTCATTAGTGCGTCATTCTGTCGCATATCATTAAATGTTAAATTCAATGTAGTATTTGAAATATTTTTTATTACTTCTATAGCTAGTTTATTGCATTTGTGTAAAATGAACGTTAATTTCCGTGTTTGGCACCCTTGTTTGGTCTGTGTGAGGTCACTTTCACTCTCATTCTTCTCTGCGTTACGACAATTGGTTCAAGTAATTCCTTGCAGATGCCTTTGTCATTTCCCTTATTTACCCTCCTGTCTATCAGAGACGGTTAGCAGTTCAAGCTAGGTCTATGCGGACCGCTGTTACCGTCTCTCTCTCCTAAATTTTTTCCTTAACTTTGTGAAAATAAAACACAAACTGAAAAAAAAGAGAAGACGAAAATAACGAAAATTCAACCATAAAAATTGCAAATTATATAAATAATATCGGCTAGTGGCGCTTAACATCCCCTCTCCTCTGTTGTCTTTCTTTTCTCTTACTATCTTGGCCCTTATGTGTATAATCTTGTTCACAATTCTGTCATAGTACCGAAGGAGGACCTGCTGCAGAAACGGTCACCTTCGGGCGCTGTAAAAATCGTCACCGGGAAATCGCCAGAAACCTAGAAAGACTAGGATAATTACGCCCGTCGATCCAGTGAAGGACCAGGAACTCGCCAGAGCAGGTACCAGTCGACCCATAATGCTGTGAATTTGCCTGGACGCCGTAGATCCACTCAACCTTTAGGAGCTCGAAGAGGACACTTCCTGCCGGACGCCCGTGATCCTGACGAGGAC
>NC_061832.1:7305376-7312876 GCF_019202785.1 Penaeus chinensis
ACCTACTGCGCTTGTGTGAACGCATAGCATATATGTGAACCCGATACTGGGGGAACACATAGTTGTGTTCCGATGTCGAAGCAGTGAGCTTACCAGCGTAGAACTTACTATAGAGATTCTCGGTTCTCAGCATAGTGCAATTGTTACCCAGCGAATACTAGTGCATTGGATCTACTTGTGCTATTATCAAGTCCTATATACATTCGTGTATTAGGAAGACTGTACTGGTTAGTATTGTGATATTTTGTTCATGTGTTGTTGAGAAGTGACTTTAATTCATCATTTTAGCAACGTAATACCCGATTCTGGAACAAGAAACCATTTACAATGTGCGATAGATACCCAGATTTTCATGGAAACATTTTCGAATGCTTCATTTAAGTGTGTAGGGAAAATTCATCTTTAGGGTGTCATTGTAAAGGTGGTCAGTCTTTCCTTATTAAGTTAGTCATTTCAGTGTTTACCTGTATACTTGAAGGTATTAATATATGTGTTCACTAATTATTCACGTATAATATACGTACTCTTCTCTCCGTGTAAATGTAAATATTTCTTGTTTATTCATAGTTTCTTTTTGTTTATTCTAACTGGCCAAGCAGATGAGCTTGTTTACCCACATTCAATTAAAGTAGAGATGGAACCCTTTCATGTGAGAAACTACATTCAACTGGTGGATCCGCTGTGTTTGTGTTTTATCTTTTTCGATTTAATTCATAAAATCTCCCCTCGACATATGGCAATTCATGGGATTCTCCTTTGCGATGAATCCAGAAATGCTAAGAATAGGAAGATAAATGTATTATAACAAGGCTCCTCATAATGCATCGAGCCATTATTAAATTTTATTTTCACGACAGGACCCATGTATAGGGACGAATGTCTTATTTCTGCAGTCACAAACAGACTCGAATTACATTGCACGTGGATCTAAACTCCATCGTTTTTTTTCCCAACAGAGAGAGCGATGGCGATGATGCCCCAGGGGATGGCTGTAGCGCCCTACACAGCGGGCCCTCCTCCTGCGCCCATGGATGTAGAACACGGCTACCAACACATGCCGCCGCTGCACCCTCAACCCCACCCACAGTCTCACCCACAACCCCTTCACCAGTCACAGCCGCAGTACCCGCCAGTCATGCAGGCTCAGGCACCTGCCCCGGTAGAAGAGGAGCAGAACATTGATCAGCTAATGGTCGGGTCGGAGCCGCCGTACGAATGTAAAATCTGCGGCAAGGGCTTCGCAATTCCAGCCCGCCTACAGCGTCACCATCGAGTCCACACGGGAGAAAAACCCTTCAAGTGAGTAGCGCCCCTATAGCTATAGTGTCTATGATATATACTGTAGCATTTGCTATAGTGACTTTAGTACTATACTACTATCACGTGCATACATACAGTTGAGAGGAAGTCGTTTCAGAATAGCCACTTTGGTCCAAATTTTATCGATAGAGCAAAGGAGTGATTAAACAAACAGCAAAGAGGAGAGAATTTTATTTTGGTGTAAACTGTATTTATAGTCCGAGAAGCTGACTGAACCAACACATTCTTACTCAACAGGTGCGAATTCTGCGACAAGACGTTTAGTGTCAAAGAAAACCTGAACGTGCACCGCCGTATCCACACCAAGGAGCGTCCTTACAAATGTAACATCTGTGATCGCGCCTTCGAGCACTCTGGCAAACTCCACCGCCACATGAGGACCCATACAGGGGAAAGGCCACACAAGTGTGAGGTGAGTGGATGAAGCGAGAATTCTCTGGATGTTTCCGTGTCCAATAATGTATATAGTGCTGGTTATAGTAAGCTGTGTTGGCAGTAGTGGGAAACTTGTTTGATTTTCTTTTACTGTTGTGTGATTTTCGTGTACTGACGTGTGTATCATATGTTTAATGTATTGTTTTTCTTCATTCCAGGTTTGCGGGAAGACATTCGTGCAGTCAGGTCAGCTCGTGATCCACATGAGAGCTCACACTGGAGAGAAACCATACACCTGTGAATACTGTCAGAAAGGTTTCACCTGCTCCAAGCAGTTGAAGGTCCACATCCGTACCCATACAGGAGAAAAGCCCTATGAATGCGACGTATGCGGAAAAACCTTCGGCTACAACCATGTACTCAAGATGCACAAGATGTCTCATCTCGGTGAAAAGCTTTACAAATGTACTCTGTGCGAAGAATTCTTCTCATCGCGTAAGTCTCTGGACCGCCACATCCGCGACCACAGCCAAGAGCCCTGCTCAAGCCGTAAGCAGCAGCCCGCCAAGCAGGCCGAGCCTCGGCAGCAGTGGCAGGCATCCTCTCCACCAGTGGCTGCTACAGATTCCAGCTCCCATTCCTCCCCCACCAACTCCTCCCCCACCAACTCCTCCTCTCCAGCTTCAGTATCTTGGGATAGTGAGTCTGCGGAGCAACAGCTGCCGTTTCGTGAGTTTCGAAGATCCTCGGAAGGGCCAGCTGCCAGCGGACCAGAAGTTTACACCTGTCCAGGATACGACAACTTCGGCTCTCGATCTCCTGGGTACGTCAGCGATGACAGCGGTCGAGGAGCTAGTCCCGTCAGCGACACTCTCTCCCCACCTAGATCTCCAGTCACTTCTGGACCTCCTCTAAATACCCAGCTGCCACAACCTCCTCACATCATTGATGCCCCACCCATGGCGCCACGAACTCCCGAGGATTACAACATGTTCCTGCGGCGTCTCTACCCTTCCCTCGTCGTACCTAAGCCGGAGCCCTCGCGCTACGACAATCAGCGTATGGCAGTCTTCACCACAGAAACAGGAGAGAGAGTTTCATGCCCCTACGATCTCCTGCTTGCACTGCAAGGAAACAAGAGTATGTATCTGGAACAAAGAATGGCTGAGCAGGAAGCTCTTCGTCGGCAGCAGCAGCAGCTCGAGGAACATTACATGCGAGAGGAGACACGCCGCAGGCGGGAAGCTGCCTTCTTTGAAACCGTAGAGCGCGTCCTGGAGGCCCTTGTAGGCAAGGAAAGGTTAGAGCGGCTAGGGCACCCTCACATACCCGTCGACGAAGTCCTCATGAAGACCATAACTCTCATGGGGTCCCAGCCGTGCAAGGAGCCCTCCCTGTACGCCATGGACCGCATCAAGGTGAACTTGCGGCTCCTGCTGGAGTGCAGCGTCCCCGACCAGACCATGTGGGCCAAATTCGGGTGGCGAGGGAAGCCCATCGAGGAGATCGTGGCCGAGTTCCTTCACTATTGCTAACAAGGGCGTCCAAGGAGCGCCGCCCTTACCGTCCGCTTGATTCTTAGCAGCTGGTCTCGTGCTCACTTCCTATTCTCATCTTGCTCAGTATTTTTATGTTACCTTATAGTGTTAAGCTATCACTCTAGTCGTCGGTGGATCGCTGTCCACTTTTTTATGTTGAAGCATTCCATTTGTATAGTCTGTTTATATTTAATGCACAATGAATAGTTCAAATTAATTATGTTGAAAAATGTAAAGATGAATATACATATATTTTGAATGTACTGTTTAATAAATGAAATGAATGGATGTAATGTTTCTCTTTCCACAAAGAAACTATTTTCCGTGTTAAAACAAAAGTCAAATGGCCTGTCTAGACTTATACTTACCTAATTTCATGAGAAATATGCCATAAGGGATGATGATACTGTCTCATATTTTAAGTATTAGTCCCTAGACAAAATTCCACGGCCTGAGGCCATTCAAAGATGAAACCTACCCAGTCAAAAGCAAAAATGTAGGACTGTCTGTCAGAGTTATGACTAAAGTAAATAACAAGTCTCCATTCATATACAGGGATAAACATTTAAAATGCACGTGCTCATGTACATAATCTGCTAGTATGTAGTAAATCCCTTTTCGTAAACATTATCAGATAAGGTATTTAAGTAACATAGAGCTCCTTTCATAATCACGCTGGAGGACTTGCACCAATTAAGATACCGATGACTACTCGATGGGTCACACAGTATCAAGGTTATAATTCTTGGTAGATTCTTTCAGTAAAGTTGGTAATATCTCGGCATACAAATTCAATTTTAAGATTTTATCGAAAATGATTAAGAAACCTAAAGCTACTTAAAAGACTGCTTAATGCATGTGAATAAAATCTCCAGCAGGAAAATATATAATTCAAATAGGTTGTGGACTGCGTCATCCCATCGACATGCTAATTCATACAGAACATTGAATAATTAAAGGACATACTCCCTCTGAATTTCTTTTCTTAGAATGTGCGGAAAGAAGTGGAGAAGAAATGTATTTTTATATATCTCCCGTCTGGCACACGCACGTCCGCGATCCTCAAAAACTCTTACTCAACTCTTGCACTGAGAGGGTTTGCTTCTCTCTCTTCCGTCTTGCTTTGTCTCTGCGTTTTTATGTCCCTGTCTGTCTGTCTGTCGGTATCTACATCTATCTGTATCTTTATCTCTCTCTCTCTCTCTCTCTCTCTCTCTCTCTCTCTCTCTCTCTCTCTCTCTCTCTCTATATATATATATATATATATATGTTTATATATATATCAATATATACACATAAACACACACACACACACACACACACACACACACACACACACACACACACACACACACACACATACACATACACACCCATGTGTGTGTGTGTATATATATATATATATATATATATATATCTATGTTTGTGTGTGTATGTGTGTAGGTATGCATGTACATTCATATATATATGTATATATACACACACACATACATATATATACAGATCTATCTATCCATCTATCTATATATATATTATACATACATACATACATATACATATATATACATATATATACACATATATACACACATATGTGTGTGTGTGTGTATACATACATACATACATATATATATACATATATACATATATATATCCTATGCGTAGTATGGTTTGTGTAACCTGCTCTCTGCGAGACAGTCCATTATAGACTTTATATGGTTTGTCTATATCAGAAGTCCAGACCTGGCCCTCATAATAAAACACGTGTTACAGTTGTTTGAGAGATAATAGTACTACATAGTATGGTTCTTCACGGGAGAATGCTAGTTTTGCTAACTGATCCAGCTTGTCACAGGATTATATTCCTATATGAGAGGGTATCCAGTATAGTGACACTTGTATACCCTGCTCTGATAGGATAGAAATTTGGTGTATGATATTCCTAGTTACCATATTTCCTTGGTGCAGTAAGTCTAAGGTGTCGCTGCTGTTCACTACCATTTTGATGGCATGGTATATAGCTACTGACTCGGCATCAGTTGTGCTTGCCCAGTTGGAAATTCGTACACTTTCTTTAAGGGAAATGTCAGGAATTAATACTCCAATCCCAGCTGCTCCGTGAGGATCAGAAGAGATATCACAGTAAATCACATGTGTGTGTGTGTGGGGGGGGGGGGGTGCTGTGAGGGGGATGGAGAATTTCATGTATATATTTCAGGTATTGGCTTTTAATTATGGTACTGAAGTCATGATTTAGGGCCCTGTTAATTTGACAATATGAACATATACATGTGATCTATGCCATGGCACAGTAAATGTTGCTTTTGGGATGTTGATAGCGTCAATGTTCCACATTGAAGCTGTGAATAGTTTGGGCAGTTTTAACCTTCCATTTTAGGTTCGACTTTATCAGAGGGCGCCGGACATGCCGAACTCTGTTATCAATCTCATTGGACAAATCAAAGAAAATTTGTGGTCTGAATTGAAGCTGCAGAAGTCAAGTGTGATGTTGACTTGGGTGATATGACTGTGAAATGAAGGGAGGTCTAGCTCTTTCCTCAAGACAAGAACTTTAGTAGTCATTGGGCAGCCAAGAGTAATTTTCATGGCCTTGTTTTCTAAGACTTCAAGGGATTTGAAACCATTCTGTGGCAACTTACTAAGAACTGGGCTCGCAAAGTCTATCATGGATCTGACAAGGATATAGTGATCTGTTCTCGTGATCTCTCTCGCCTCACATACCAGAAAAGCCATATGTTTCTTATCTTACAGTAATTCCACTGGCCTCCGCCGACTCCAACATGTCTCCCTACAGCCGTGACAACGACGAAGTGACCTTAGAACACACTAATTCAGCCCTTATTGCTCGTAAACAGTTCCCATGCTGTTATTCTGATGTCTTTAAGTATAACTAAGTCTTGTTTATACTCAAAATGTTCGTTAGAAAAGGCTTATTCTGAATCACTAAATATGTTACCGGTATTATTATCGATATTCAAATGTCCTAATGTTTTATGAATACTCAGCATTTCTGTCTCCTTATCACGAAGCTTTTTAGTCTTATAAACAGCATAACTCTCTTCTTACATACAACAGTATATAAGGTACCCTTGTTCCTTCACCACGAAACCACCATGTGACCATATATATCGGGATTTGTGTTCATTCAGATTCTTTCATGTTTTCCATAATTAAATGTTTCAAAAGGAAGTTTGTTCACATAAATTTCTGAGCAGTCCACTCAGACCGCTCGCCGACGCGGGCGTGGCAAGAGACATCGCTCTTCCCTGGGCGCGTTTGTCATGCCTGTCCTCTGTAATACAACTACCATACTCCTGTGCCAATAAACAATAAAACTGCGACAACTTTAACTACACCTCAAGACCAAAGCAGCAGTACCATCACAGACGAACGCGAACTCACCACAACATCACATTGGTGATAGACCAGTGGGATAACCCATCACCCCACATTATTACAATGACGGCAGCAAGTTGAATATACACCACACACATCATTATGTTTGGTGATGAACTAGTGGGATGACCCTTCCTTTAAACATTATTTTTTTTATTCCGATACATATGGTCACATGGTGGTTTAGTGGTGAAGGACCAAGGGTACTTATATACAGTTGTATGTAAGAAGAGACTTATGGTGTTTACAAGACTAAAATACTTCGTGATAAGGAGTTACTGTAACATAAGAAACATATGACTTTTCTGGTATGTGATGCGAGAGAGATCACGAGAACAGGTCACTATATCAGGGATATGTACATCAACCTTAGGACTCTTAGGGAGGCACCTATGTATCCTTGATGTTTTGAACAATTTCTCGTTTGAAGCGAGCATTGCGGGACATGAGATGGGAAGCAATCACCTTGACTAAAATATTTATAGGTGTTAGTTTGTGCAATAACTTGTCCACCTAACCTTGGAATGTATGGCAGTTAATAAGATTTGGGACTGTACTGGAGAACATATTCCCCTTATCAAAGACCTGAATGAAAACGTCATGAACATAGGATGTGATGCTGCATAGATCTCCTAACTCACTGTTGAGCTTGTAAAGAGAGTGCATAAGTATGTTAGATAATGAAGGGGACAAAACTCCACCTTGTGGACTGCCTAACTAAGGTTCACCATAAGCACTGTAGGTGCCTTGGTACCATACCACTGTTCTTCTCAAAGCTAGGTAATCCTTTATCCATAGCAGAAGCTTGCCCTTAACTCCTAGAAGAGTTAATTCATGGAGGATTATAGCA
>NC_061832.1:7320376-7322876 GCF_019202785.1 Penaeus chinensis
ACAGTGATGCGACCTAAGGTCAGAAGAATAGTGTGAGAACGTGCCATTTGCTGTCACTTAGGACTTCTTAGCCAACAAAACCAACGCGAGAGTGACTGCACATACGACTTAACGCATTTATGGGAGAAGAAGGCGACCTCAGCTCCTACGGGCGAAAAGGGGAAGGTGTTCGCGGTTCAAGGGTCGGACTCGTTCTGCTTCCTTCGGGTCAGGCTAGGTCGCTCCTCCCCTAGCTTTTGCTCAGGGCGTGGGGACGCAGCTGTGTGTGTGTGTGTATACAAGCCTACAGCTTATGTATGGGCTCATTATGATGGAGTGTGTATGTGCGCTCAGGCAGATACCAGTATGATCGCATATGCACGGAAGTGCGCAGGTGTATGAATGTGTACGACTGTACGTGTCCATGCGTGTGTGTATGCAAGAGAAGCTATACATATGCGCGTCTAAACTCATATACTGGCACGTATGCAGGCTTGTGTATGCAGGGCATGTGTACACGGTTATATTTGTGTAAGTACAGTTATTTGTAGGTGTATAGTTATGTGCAAGAGTACAAGATGTATGTGTATGTTCCCGTGCTTGGACATGAGGATATACATGTGTATATATACGTAGTTTTGTATATTTGTGCGTATATGTGTATATCTTCATATGTGTGTATGTATATGTATGTATATGTGTAGGTGTGTATATGTGTATTTGTACATGTATATATATATATATATATATATATATATATACATACATATGGGTATATGTGTGTATATATATGTATGTATGTGTATGTATGTGTGAATATGTATGCGTATATGTGTATGTATATATGTGTATATATATGTGCATGTACAGGTGTATACATATATACGTGTGCGTAAGCATATGTAAGGCTATATATAAGTGTGTATGTATAATCAAAAGTACGTGTACAAGATACGTACTCATGTGTGTTTTCGCATACATGTGGGTGCGTATATACATATGTATACGCATATGATGTGCGCATATTTCTATATATGCGTATGCATGTGCATGTGTGTAGTTGTGTATAATGTAGGAGTATGTATGGATATCATATGTTTAAGAGCATATGTAAAGTAAAACAACATTTCACAATAATTATGGGAGAATTTAATGACAAAATAGGCAAAAAGAGAGAAACCGTAGTGGTGAATCACGGAATAGGCACTAGGAATGAGAGGGGACAAATGCTAGTCGATTTTGTGGAGGCTCGATCACTCAATATCATGAATACATTCTTCGAAAAAAAACTAGAGCGGAAGTGGACATGGAAGTCGCCATCTGACATAAAAACGAAACTGACTTCACAATTTCGAATAGGCGCGATATACTAAAACAAAAAAGTTAAAATTAGACTCGGAATAGGGAGAAATCAATTGTATGCAATAAAGAAACCAGATGGAAAAGTGACATATAATAAGAATGAAACCATAAGAGTAGTAGATGTCTATACAACTCAAATGAACAGCCATGGATAGAAGAGAACGCGGTAACTAGAGATGTACATAACACCACAACAGAAGAAATAAAAAGAGCACTCAAAGGCATGAAGAGAGGGAAAACACCAGGTGAAGACGGAATTAGCATAGACCTTGTAATAGACGTTTTAAACAAATTCTATGTACATGCTGTCCGGCCCATTGTGGACTATGCCTCAGTCGCTCTAATTGCTGCAAAGAAAAAGCACACAGACAAATTAGAAACAGTCCAAAAAGAAGCTGCCAGGATCATTCTGGGTGCCCCGAGGTGGACGAAGGTCCTCAACCTCCTGATGGAGGCAAACCTTCTCCCCCAGGACTCACGAATCGATCTAACGGCAACACAATTCCTGTCAAAGGTCATCCAGGCTCCCAGGAACACAAGCCTAAGACAAAAATTAGTCAGATGCCTCGAACAAGACAACGAGCTCGTTGCAAACAACTCCTGGCTGTCTCATACAGCCAGGGTGTTGATACGCCATCATCTCAAAGAACAGCTTCTTGCTAAGGGCATGGACTCCCCCCACCCCGACTTTGCCGAAGCCCCGCCGTGGGCACTGAGCCTGATAGAGTTCAACATAATGAGCCTGTCAATGAAAAAGAGCCTATACCCCATGCCTAGCCTAAAGGCAGAAGCCCACAGGGTCATTGCAGCCATCACTCCTCCGGGTAGTAGAACATACTACACGGATGGATCGGTCGATCCCTTGAGCCACACTGCAGGCGCCGGCTTTGCAGCTAGGGATGCCACGCGATCCATGAGGGTAACAGACAACGCCTCCTCGCTACAGGCAGAGGCAGTTGCAATCATGGGAGCCCTAGGCCACGCGTCCCTAAGGGAAGGACACGTGGTCATACACACAGACCCCAGGGCAGCCATTGACTGTCTTCAGCACAGCTCACCCACAGACAACATCTACCTACTGACCACGATTCTCACAATGGCACAGAGAATTCTTGCTCAGGGTAGAAGAATTATCATCAACTGGGTCCCAAGCCACATC
>NC_061832.1:7335376-7385376 GCF_019202785.1 Penaeus chinensis
CCGTCCATGAAGTCATTTTTGATAAGGCCAATGTTTCCAAGATGATGAGACACTGATTTCTGAAGTCACTTCATGTCTTTAAACGCAATCTGCAGACTTCTACAAGTTCCACTGTTATGAGTTAAAGACTGAAAAAATATGACCTATAGAGATGGGTATCATTATGCATGTGACATTTCAGCCTTCTAGGATAAGCAGAAGTGGGTCAGGTTAAATCTTTAATGAGCACCCTCATATATATGCATGTATATATGCATACATATATGTATATATATATGTGTGTGTGTGTGTGTGTGTGTGTAAGTATGTATGTATATATATATATTTTTTTTATATTTATATACATATATGTGTGTGTGTGATTGTGTATAAGTATAAGTATGTATGAACATTTATTTTACGATTAATTACGTGCGTAAAATAAGGTATGTGCAACGAGTCACATATGGCAAAAGTGTCATTTCAAATACATAACAAGTGCTGGACATGCTTACCGTAGCGATGTGTCTTGTTTGCGTTCACTGGAGAGAAGTATGTACTTCAGTTTCGTTACAATGGCGTCGTTCGCTTAAAGAACTGCGTATCCAAAAGATCGACGAAAGCTGAAATGAATCCTAAGTGAACGCTGGTGGAAAATTCCTGCGGCTCGTGGTGACTTCCCAAGGCAGCGGTAGGAATGCACTGTTGATGTTCCGCATGTCAACAGGATGACTGCGGGTTTGTAGTTGTCCAGGATTACGGGACATTCCTGCAGGTGGCCGATGGCAGCGGAAAATGTAAATACAACAGATCATCTATGCATCTGCAGGAGGAAACCTGAAATGCAGTCGAAAAGTAAAGGGTGCAGAGCAGAGTAACTGTGCGAAAGACAAGGAGAATGTGTGAGGTATGATAATAGTGTGTGTCTACACACACACATACACACACACACACACACATATATATATATATATATATATATATATATATATATACATACACGCACAGACACACAATGTGCATGTGTGTGGTGTATGTGTGTGTGTATGTAAACATATATATGTATATATATTAGAAATATGATATATATATTGTATATGTATATAATATATATATTATAAATGTATATGATATATATATATATATATATATATATATATATATATTATATATGTATATAATATATATGTGTGTTTTTCGAACGGCTACTTTGCCGCCGACCACGACGCCGAAATGCAATATCCCCAAATGGAGTATAACAAAAATATACAGTAGGTATTTCTATTAATCACAAAAACAAAGCAAAAAAAAAAAAAAAAAAAAAAAAAAACATTTACTTAAAACCTAATTGAGACAAACATGTATTTAGAAATAGAGACAAATATAAATTCATCCTAACGAAAATGATTATGTACAAATAATCAAAATGGGAATATGTTTTAAAGACAACGAGCAATAGTCCTCAAAAAGCCAAGCCATTCCAAGTCCTCAGTCTTTCTAAAAAGGTATTTAAGCCTGTCATACACTAGTTAACGGGTCTCTTATGCTCCACCCCCGCCGATAACGACCCAGCCGTCAGCTTCCATGCCGAATGCTCTCTGCGCACTTCCGACACACACACACACACACGTAACACACACACACACTCACGCACGCACATATATGTGTATACATACATACATACATGCATACATACATACATACATACATACATACATACATACATACATACATACATACATACATACATACATACATACATACATACATACATACATTCATACATACATACATACATACATACATAAATACACACACACACACACACACACACACACATATATATATATATATATATATATATATATATCGATGGATTCCTCTCACGCTCAAGTACATATAAATGTTGGAATTATGCCGCGGACCCCCCCCCCCCCCCAACCCCCCCACTCTTGCCCACGAAAGCAAGGAAGTGCATCAAAGTGAGCTGCCGCCCCCGCAACCCCGTCCAGGAAAACAAAGAATCCTCCGCGTATTCACGGTAGGATAGGGCGTACGAGCTATATGCGGGGCGAACACGGCGATAAATAACCTAGGAACTCTAAGGTACTTACCTGATTTCTAGATGCCGCTGAGCTCTATGCAGCCGTACATACGTGGTGGATTCTTTGACTACTAAATGTGTGTATTATTACTATAGTTACAAATTTAATGCATTTAATCCATTTCTACCCCGCAGTTTCATGTTCTCCCCTGCTATTGGGGCCAAGTTTGTCGCTAATTGGGGTTGGGGGAATTCCGCTGCATAATTTCGATAAATTTGAATTGTAGAGGTATTAAAATTACCATAAACACACACACACACACACACACACACACACACACATATATATATATATATGTGTGTGAGTGTGTATGCGTATGTGTGTGTGTGTGTGTGTGATACTTCCTGTTTCTTCGTTTTCATTTTTGGTGAAGTGATACTTCATGAAATAAATTAGTTTATCATCCGACTTTTCGTTTTCTGTGAAAGGTTAATAAGGCCACCCGGCATTGCCGGGTGGACTAATGTAAACACACACACACACACACACACACACACACACACACACACACACACACACACACACACACACTCACACGCACACGCACACGCACACGCACACGCACACGCACACGCACACGCACACGCACACGCACACGCACACGCACACGCACACGCACACGCACACGCACACACACACACACACACACACATATGATTGCTCAAGTTTATGCTCCATCCTGCAGCCACAGTGATGAAGAAATAGAGAGCTTTGAAGATGCTCTCTTAGCCAGCGAGAGAGTAAAAACCCATTTCAAAATAATTATGGGAAACTTTAATGCCAAATTAGGTAAAAAGACAGGAAAAACCGAGAGGGAAATCACGGAATAGACGCTAAGAAGGAGAAGGGACAAATGCTAGTCGATTTTGCGGAGGCTCGATCACTCAATATCATGAATACATTCTTCGAAAAAAAAAACTAGACCGGAAGTGGGCATCGAAGGCTCTATCTGACATCAAAAACGAAATTGACTTAATTTTCATTTTCTTTATTAGACATAATGCAGTTTGAAAAATGTGGAAGTTATTAACCCATTGCCGCCGGGAAAATAAATAAAAAAATGGGGAAAATGCTTAGCTCATTTTTAATTTATTATTATTATTATTTTTTTTTTTTTTGTGTGAAATGTCTCTACACATAGATGGCTCTGCCTTACCTGATTTCACCTTTCCTTGAATTGGCGGGAAAATGTATTTTTTTTACTAGTGCTATGAATATCGATGGTGTTATTCTTATTATAAACATTATAATTACTATAATGTTATAAACATTAGTAATAGCAAAATAAGATTTTCGTAAATTAAAGAAAAAGCAGGCAGTACTCGTAATTGGCTCATTGGTGACTTAGTACAAGTGCAGCCATCTATGTGCAAAATCAATTAAACATGTAAACTCACAGTGGGCCCGTCGGGAATGGGTTAATAAAGTAAATGTTGGCAGCGACCATAGACTGGTCACAGGCCAAATCAAATTACACCTCAGAAGGGAAAGGAACAAACTCATACGAAAACCACAGCCAAATTTAGCTAACTTGAGGACCAGAGTGACCGAACTTAGCCTTAACATTCAAAATAGATATTAACTTCTCAGCGACGAAGATCTCAATATTGACCAAATCAACAAACAATTCGGTGACATAATAAGGAAGCTGCACTTGAAGTAGGCGGTAAGAACGTCAAGCAAAGCTCCAGCAAGCTCTCGATATAAACAGCTTATGCAAAAACGTAGGGCCATGAAAGTCAAACAGGTAAAAAATAGAATTAGCTGAATTAACCAAGACTATAAATAGAAAAGAGAGAGATGTACGTAAATTCAATACTCAAATAATAAATGAAATATTGAAGTCAGGTACCAGCATGAAAACAGGTAAATGGAGACTTGGAATAGGGAGAAATCAAATGTGCGCAATAAAGAAACCAGACGGAGAAGTGACATATAATAAGAATGAAATCATAAGAGTAGTGGGAGACTTTTACAAGAATCTTTACAACTCAAATGAACAGCCACGGACAGAAGCAAACGCGATAACTAGAGACGTACCCAACATCACAACAGAAGAAATCAAAAGAGCGCTTAAAGGCATGAAGAGAAGGAAAGCACCAGGTGAAGACGGAATTAGTACAGACCTTATAAAAGCCTGGTAAAATGCAACAATTATTTTGATACATAAAAAGGGATAGAAATGATCTAAAAAACTACCGACCCGTAAGCTTCCTTTCAATTACTTACAAACTGTTCACAAAAGTCATAACTCTAGATTCTTACCAACCTAGAGAACAGGCAGGCTTCCGCAGTCGATTCTCAATAACAGACCACATCCATACGTTCACCCAAATAAGAGAAAAAATAAACGAATATAGTATAAACCCCTGTGTATGGCATTCGTCGATTACGAAAAGGCATTTGACTCTGTACAAATACTAGAAGATATTCGAAGACAGGGAATAAAGGAGGTATATTGTATACGAAGATGGGTCAGCAACCATCAAGCTCCACACTGAAACCGATGGAATACCAATTAAAAATGGTGTTAGACAGGGCGACGCCATCTCACTAAAACTGTTTACAGCTTGCCTTGAGGAAATATTCAAGAAGCTAGAATGGAACGGAAAGGGTATCGAAATATATATATATACATTTATTTATTTATACATACATACATACATACATATATATATATATGTGTGTGTGTGTGTGTGTGTGTGTGTGTGTGTGTGTGTGTGTGTATGTGTGTATTTGTGTGTGTGAATATGTGTGTGTGCAAATATATATATATATATATATATATATATTTGACTGCCGCGATGGTCCAGTGGTTAGAGCACTGGACTCCGACCCTCGTGGTCCCGAGTAAAAATGTCTGCGCTCCGACTGCTGGCTCGAGCCCGAGAAAACGACATATCGCCTTGAGAAGTCAAACGCAGGTGTCGTAGGGGAAGTCACCGCCGTGGCACAAGTGTTAGTGGTTGATTAGGAAGGGCATCCAATCAGGCAAGGGTGACACTGCCATATAACCTCTCAATAGTGAATTGAGAGAGGCCTATGTCCTACAGTGGAATGAATAGCTGTTAAATATATATATATATTTATATATATTTATATATTCATATACAAACGTATATATATATATATATGTATATATATACACACACTCATATATATATACATATACATATCTATGTCTATGTATATGTATGTATGTAAGTTGTATATACATATATAAAAATACATATAATTATAAATATATATATATATATATATATATATATATATATATGCATATACAAACATACACACTGTAAAGGCTATTAAGACGCCTTAAACATATGGTTAAGCATGAGTAGTGAAAAGGGGACGGTTGGCTTAACCTCTTTTATTAAGAAGCGTAAGCAACACAGATATAGATAACACAATACAAGTCTTGGTAAGAATGGGTCGCAGGTAGTCGTGGTCTGCCCAGGGGGGGGGGGGGGGGGGCGAGAGGCTGGCGAGAGAGAGACGGTGCCCTCCCGCCTGCCTGAGACCAGCGCTCGGCAAGAACTCCCCCTGACCTGGGTCATCCTTGGACATTTATACCCCGGGAGTGCGCGTGGGCAGATATTATTATCTGCCACGTGGCAGCCTGGGTCACGCTTGTGTGCGGCCCCTTGCCCACCGCGTGGGCACGCCAGCGTGGCAGCCAGCGAGCCACGTGGGAGCCATAGCATATACGTGCTTATGTACACAGTATATTGCTCGGCCATCTACTAACGCCTCGCCCTCGAGGCGCCTGATATTTGCCTCAAGGGTTGGCTCAACCTGGCTGGTTCTTGACTTATAATCACTTCGTTCTCGCGTGTACTGTCCCTGGTGCATCTTCGTGGCTGCTCGTTCCTGTCGTCATCTTCATCTTGGTCCCTGGTAAATCCGTCCGTCCTCGACATCCACACGTCCTCGAAGGTCTCGCACAGGTCCTCCTTGATGTCGGACTCGTCCTCGTAGTCCTCGACCAGGCCTAACTCGGCGGCTTACTCGCCCAATGCACGTTCCCGCAAATCTCATCCAGGTCCTTCTCGGCTGCGTGCTCGTACCGACGTTTTTGTAGTCCTCGTCAGGATCACGGGCGTCCGGCAGGAAGCGTCCTCTTCGGGTGACGAGCTCCTGGAGGTTGAGTGGATCTGCGGCGTCCAGGCAAGAAGCGACGCCCGTCCATGGGGTGACTGGTACCTGCTCTGGCGAGTTCCTGGTCCTTCACTGGATCTACAGGCGTACTGGCAGGCATCCTAGGGCGGCTTGCTATGCTGACAATTATCCTAGTCTTTCTCGGCTTCTGGCGATCTTCTCTATACCCGAAAATGCCGTACTTTACAGCTGCGAGTCTGTGATGGGCACTCATGCAATGCCCTACAGATATTTATCATGAATCACAAATTGATGGGAATTACCCAAACATGGCAGTGACTTCTAAAGTGTGAGCAGGGTGTGATTAATAAGTGAATCACGATTCTAGCTTAAGCCCTAGTCCTACATTAATTAGCAGCCGTAACAGTGGGTCACACCGGCTCAAAAGTTGCCGAACGAAATAACGTCGGAGCGCGGATCTATTAGGCATATACGCAACCCCAGGTAATCAGGCATTCTGACACTATGATATGGGGAAGATTCCTGGCGCTCTAAAAATTTAAATAATTCACGTTACAAGCTCCGCTCTAGCACCGCTAGAACGTGTCACCAAGGAACATGTAACGGATGCTATGCGATATCCTATAATGTAAAAATCTAGAAAACAATATACTGGAAGTGCCAGCTGTTATCACAGCCATTTCAGCATTTTAATCACTCAAAGTGAAAGCGAGGTCAGATCACCCAACTGTCCCAAGCTGGTTTGACTAATGACTTATCACTCCGAGGTCAGGTCAAGACGGGAAATTTTCAGTGAGAAAAGAAATAATGTTATGATGTTCATGAAAACAGTAAAATCATGAATGTGCTAAAGTCGTTGCAAATGAAACAATACACTCTATAATCACGTAATAAAAGAACGATATTTATATTGTTTGAACCCACACCGTGATCACACAGTAATGTGATCTGAGGTCAGAAGAATGGAGAGCATGCCATTTGCTGTCAATCAGCACTGTAACCTAACAAAACCAGCGTGAGCGTAACTGCACATACGGCTTAACACATTTAGGGGGAAGATAGAAAAAGAATGGAAAAAAGGCCCAAATATGTACTCACAACAGGTTCTGAAGACATGATCGTGGGAGCGATGGTTCGAGCGGTAACCAGAGGCTGTGTGTCCATTTTGCGAGCCGAAAGGACGCAACTACACCCTGCCACCAGACTGTAAAGGCTCTTCAGACAAACACCTTTAAACAGTGATAAACAGGAGTGATAGCTAACGTACGTACGACTCACAATACCAGTTATGGTAAAACACGGACGTCTCTTGGAAAGCGCGGAGTGCGGGTCGCCGGTGGTCAGTCAAGCGGGGCAGGAGGACCGGCGGCCCATATTGTCCCCGCAAGCCCCGAGCAGGGATAATCGAGCGGATTTCGGAGACTTAGTCCCTGTTTATATGCCAAAAGGACGCAACTACACCGCTGCTACCAGATATGTTAACCGCTCTATATGGAGAAGAGTGCATAAGCACATAGATAAAGATCACACGATATAAGTCTTGGTAAGGCTGGGTCGCAGGTAGTCGTGATCAGCCCAGGAGGGGGGGGGGGGGGAGAGGCTGGCGAGAGAGAGACGGTGCCCTCCCGCCTTAGACCGTAGGTCGGGCTCGGCCCTCCTTGACCTGACCAGCGCTCGGCAGGAACTTCCCCTGACCTGGGTCATCCTTGGCCATTTATATCCCGGGAGTACACGTGGGGCAGTTATTATGACCTGCTACGCTGATTGATTGAGTGAGTGAGTGAGTAAGTGAGTGATGGGGGGGGGGGGGGGCTGTCTCGACTAATGCCGACTCGCTAACGTGTGTCAGCTGGTGTAGAGTCGACTGAGCTTAGTCCTTACCCGCCGTGGTACCCAGCCACAGCAGTAACATCCAGGCGACAGAAGAGAGAGAGATGTCAACAACCAGACTTATGGTAGTAGTCCTGGAATGATAATCTATGGGTAATCCTGGCCTAGTAAGACGACTATACACTATGGATTTGCGTTTTCCAATGGTTGTATGGTAGATGGAATGGTAGTTCCGGGGAACTCCACATTCCATTGAAGCTACAGAGTTTGGTGTTTATCCTACGGAGGGGATAAGCCTTTAGTGTTTTACAAGGCACTATAGATATCTTGTCTCGGGGACATAAGCGTGATACTCTAGAGGTCTTGTAAACAAGGGCACCACTGTGCTCTATGCTGGGTTAGCACATTCAGGAGGGGCCAGGGCGCTTGTGTGGCACTTTCGCCGCAGTTTAGTACCAACCGTGATCGTGTTTAGATGACTAAACGAACAATTCTTGGTGGATTTATTCATCCTTACAAAAACTGCACTGAATCCCGTGTGACGCGAACAACGTGACATTGACAAAGTTCTATATCACCTCGTAGGAAGATTTAAACTGCATTATGCAAACAATGAGCCCGCTCCGGATAAGATTGAATAAATAATCTGTTATCCAGTGCCTACATTGAACATATGCTCAACTTCGTTATAAGTGGTATAGCAGCACTCGCAAGGGTGCTAGGTAATATCTGGAGGCAGCTATAGGGAGAATATGTGCTAAATAAGATATGATATTTCTTTACACAATTTTTCTCAGAGGAGCATCTCTGTAGATGACGAGCATCAACTGGGAATTGTGTTTTCGTACGTGCATGAGTACGTGACGTCATAAGAGCGAGCTAGAGTGTGATTGGTCGCCAGAGCATGGTATGGGATCACGAGAGTTGAGCAAGTGTGTCTCATAGGCTTAAGTGAGAAAGAAAAAAAAAAAAAAAGAAAACGAAGTGTGAGGGGCGCAAACGGGTGAGGGAAACGTGACGTCACCAAAAGGGGACGTACTTAATCTGTCTGAGAGTGTCGCCCGGTGGATAAGTATCAGTGCGGATTAGGCCTCCGCTGCAATGGGTCTTAGTTGCTTCTTGCTGTATGAGCGCATGAACCCTTAATTAAGGATAATTATTTATTTTGACAATATACTCCTCAAATACTTATTGGCTATATATGTATAAAAAAATTGATGCATGTAAATCAGTCAGCTTTAAGTGATTTTAGGGTCAAATTTGGTGTTTCAAATGTTATATTGTCATAAAAAGTAAAAAGGTTTTACTAACGTGACACAATTCTTATATCACATGGAGTTTGGCTGTCTTAATTGGACTAAGGATATTAATTTTCTATCCTCAGCAATGAGATATTTTTTCATCAGTTTACGTGTGAATAACAAGGTGTTTATGCACTCTTGGAAAAGTATAATAGCTGTGTAGTACTGGTGTTAAGTGACTTCGGAAAAGATACAATAAAGTGCAAGAGAGTTGCGAGGGCCGTTGGCTTGACTCTACTTGTCGCTTTTAAGTGGAAATTTGCAAGCAAGCTGCGAGGGCCATGTGCCTGGCTTAGAGTTGCAGTTCCGAGAAGTGGGAAAAGGATCTCTAGAACTTTAAAAATAAAAATAGTATTACCAGCGAGTGTTAGTGTGCTTGTCCGAGGAAGACCAATTGAGGGAGCACGACTACAACGGAAAGCAGTGACGAGTGTAGCGGACCTAAGCGACGAGGTATTATCGTCGAGGATCTTGAATCAGGGAACTCTGAAGCTCGAGGACAGTTAACAGATCTTTCCAGTCCCCAAGGGGAAAGCAACGTCTTTTAAGCATCCATTACGCGGGCAGAGACCTCGACGACATGGAGCGAGTAGAACAAATGTGGACCACTATGATGGAGCTGACCCGAGAGGTTGAACGACTGAAGGCAGAATTAACAAGAGTCACTCGGCAAGCTCCAACAACACAACCTACTGCACCTAACTCGGCAGGAACCGTTGTAAGAACTAAACCTGTTGAAGTGGTACTGAGGAGGAGTTCTGTCCCGATGTTCAAGGGAAACGAAGATGAGCTGACGGGAGGCGAATGGCTTGCCAGGGTTGAGTCCGAAATGGAACGGACAGGGATTACGGGAGACGCCGAGAGAGCAAGATTCGCCGCCAGCTACATCCACCCTGAAAAGGGGAACGCCAGGAAGGTGGCTTTGATGATGACCTCAGGATCTATCTCATGGGAGGAGCTCCGGAGGGGCATACTGGCTCAGTTCTCACATAAGAAGAAAACTTGGGACGAGTGCTTAAGGGATGCCGAGCGATATCAAGACGAGTCTTTTGAGGACTGGATGAATAGTGAAAAAGCTATTCACATGAACTTTACTCTTTTAAGAGTATGGCCTTTTCCAGTATATCATTCCCTATAACCATGAGGTTTTTGGCTAAAACTATGGTTGGTTGTGCTCTGGACAAATACAGAATTGGAGATGACTGGGATGTAAAGAAATTGAAAGCCATCCCATACTCGCAAATCATGGAGGATTACAGGAGATGGGTAGAGAAAAACAGGGACTAGGGAGGCTCGGTTAACAGCGGTAAGGGAGGAACGAGCAAGGGAACCTCAGAGGAGAAAAACTTGGCAGAAAGGAAGCAAGTACTTCTGTGATGTCCATGGATGGAATAACTCGCATCCAAAGGACCGATGCTGGAGTCCCGGGACAAGAACCAAGAACCCAGCAAAAGTTTCATGTTTCTTCTGTGAGGAAGATATATATATATATATATATATATATATATATATATATATATAGTCAAAGATTGTCCTCAGAAAAATAAATATGGCACAGATAGAGTAAAAAAATATTTTCAGGGCTGTCGCAGGGGGACGGCAACAAAAGGGATTAAAGGCAGAGGACACACGTACTGGAAGCTGAATTCCTAATAATTCCTATTTTAGTTCGAAAGTGAAATACTTGAAGGAGAACCGGCACTAAGGGAGGCTCAAATGACCTTCGAAATGGGAGGAAAGGTATTCTCGCATACATGGTATGTATTTCAGGACGAGGTCAATAACTTTCCAGGGAAATGTGATGTCCTTGTTAGTTAGTTCTTAATGTATCAATATAAATTGCTAATAGGTTTTGACAAATGGAGAATTTGCCAAGGATCTAATGTCCTGCAGACAGGCATGGTAAACTATGAGGGACACAAACCGGTTCAATCACCTAAAGAGTCTGGAAAACTATAGCAAAGAAGCTAAGGAAGATTTAGCAAAGGTTAAATTGGAAACCATTACTATTCCTCCAGGAGGTTAAATTGGAAACCATTACTATTCCTCCAGGAATAGCTTTATTGACAAGTAAAGGTGGACAAATGGAGGATGTAACTGTAATGATGGTAAAATGAAATCCATTGCAGGAGTTACCGTGTTATCAGTCCTGTTATTTACAAAGCAGAGGATCAGGTGAAAGTCCTATCTTGTAACTGGGGTAGAGTACGAGTACTAATCCACCAAAAAACGGAGGATAGCCCAGGCATTCCCTATGGAACATACGGATATGGAACCATTGGGAAGTTAGCCGAAGGTCACAATGAGAAACAGAGGGTATTGACTAAATTAGCACTAAATGCTGTAATCTCGGAAATATCGAACAGTGCCGATGAAGATGACCCAGGCCAGGGTGCTTGGGTGCCAACCGTGATCGTGCGTGGATGCCGAAATGGAATAATCTTTTATTTTTTAATTCTGGTTAATATCGTATTGAATCTCGTGTGATCATACAAAGTAGACGAGAAAAGGGTCTGCAACTATTCGCATTCTCCAAGGGGAGAAATTGGACTCGTCAGACGGTGGAAGTAAATATACAGATGTACACAGTTACTTCATATGTTTATAATAACCAATTGGTATAATACTGAAATAGAATGAAATTTACAAAAGGGAAGTCACACGTAAAACTGGGAGTATTAGTCTTATAACGAACACTGAATTCGCTCCGGAGAGAGTGAACACAAATCTATTTCCAGTGGCCAAAGTGGAAACACGTTTGGGGCGTATACAACTCACTATCATCCCCACTTAAGGGAGGACCAAAGGTGGTGAGAAATGGTAAGTCAACACCCCAAAAGGACTAGGTAATAAAGAAAGAGAGAGAGAGGGGGAGGGGGGGGGGGCTGATATTATAAGCATTTTTTTTTTATATTTGCAACTTACAATATTAATTGATATTTTTTTTTTTTTTTTTTTTTTCATTTCAAATACAAACCTGATGCTATGTTTACACTTAAAGGATAAAAGTTTATTTGTATGTATATGCATGTGTGTGCACATGCGTTTATGTGTGATTGCTCTTATCGCTTATGTGTTTTAGCTAAATGAGAAATAATCCTGCATCGCTGGCGACCACAGAAAAAACTGTACTTTGGTTCTTCGTACCAGTCATGTTGCGTAGGCGATAATCAGATATAGCACCGGACACCTTGTGACCTTGAAGACCATCCGAAATAGTTCACAAATACAAATCAGTTTCTACTTCTCTGCTTTCCTTGTTGATCTCGAAACACCTCTTCCTATATATATACTACTAAAAAAAAAATACAGCGAAAAAACTATTAAGGAAGTCGAAATTACAAACGTAAACTGGCAATAATTACATGATACAGTTGCCAATTCGCCAGTTTAGCACTGCATACACGGGCACCCATCAGCACAGTTACTGAGGAGAGCTGTTGCAAGCACACGTTCCTAAAGGTGAATATTTTACGTGTTCTTTAAATTCACAGAGGTTGTAAACGGATGAATGAAGAGTTTAAATAGCTGGAATATAGAAAGTTGAGTTAGTTATGAATTGAACTTTGATGAGTATTTATGAATTAGACGAATGACTTGTTGCATTTTCAGTTATAGTGATGAGTGTGCATTTTTTATCCACAAGTTTCTCTGTCTATGAATGTAGTTACCTATAGTGTTGCCTATTTCTAATAATATTGTAGCGTGCCCCCCCCCCCCCCCCCCCCCCCCACTTAGATGATGCTCGCTCCGTGTTTTTGTCTTCCGTGTGTGCATACGCCCCGTTGCGTGCACAGCATGTGCGTGCGTATGTGTGCAAGCATGAGTATATGTATGAGTATGTGAATATGTATAAGTGTATTTACGTATGTTAGTGCATGCGAGTGTCGGCGCGTGATTGAGTGAACGAGTGTTGAATTGCGTGCGCTCTCCGGGACGCACGTAGTCCGTGCACTATTTATATGTGGGTGAGTATGTATAAGCTGTATTTACAGTTGCAATGTCGGCATATACTTGTCCGCATACGTATGGCAAAACACGTGTCTACGTGGGGTTGCGTGCGGTGTCTGCGTGAGTGCGTGTGGTTGCGTGCGGTGTCTGCGTGAGTGCGTGTGGTTGCGCTTACTGACTGTCCGTTGTATTGAGATTGTATATGTTTTTGTACATTATATATATACATATATATATGTATATACGTATATATATATTTATATATATATTTATGTATATTTATATATATGTATATATGAATATATTTGTATATATATTTATATATGTAGAAATGTATATATTCATATATGTATTTATTCACATTATATATATATATATATGTGTGTGTATATATGTTTATATATATGTGTGTGTATATATGTTTATATATATGTATATATATGTATATATATGTGTATACATATGTATATATATGTATATGTATATATATGTATATATGAGTATATATATGTATATATATGTTTATGTGCAGATATATACATATGTGTGTGTGTGTGAGTGTGTGTGTGTGTGTGTGTGTTAATGTCACTGTCATACTGCTACTATGTATGTATATATGTATATATGTGCGTGTGTGTATGTGTGCGTGTATGTGTGTGAGTGTGTGCGTGTGCTTGTGCGTGTGCGTGTGCGTTTGCGTGCATGCGTGTGCGTGTACATGTGCGTGTGTATACATATATACTGCCATACTAATAACAAAAGTCATATAAACCTAACTCATTGAAAAATTATAAATGTCTTTTTATAATTACATAAAGTAAAGTACTGTAATTAATGGATGTTAAGTATGGAGCCTATTTTTGCACACTTGGAAATTGTGTATAATATGTAACAGTTGCATAAAATTTCTTGTTGCAGGAATTGTGAAGATGAACATTTTGGTGAATGACTCCCTGGAAACACTCTGGTCAAATGAATGGATAAGAAGAAGCATTGTAATATGCATTGGATTCGGAGTCATTATTTGTGTTAGAAAATTCTTTCAAAACAGAAAAAAGGCTAAGTTAAGGTAAGATAAATTAGGTATATCAATCAATCAGATTGCTTTATCCATTCTGACATTTAGATTCATATATCAAAAAATGTATGATGTCACTCATTATACCAGCGTGGAATGATAATTCAGCACGTGAACTATCTTAATGTAAGCAAATATTTCAGAGCTGAGTGGAATGCTGCAGGCAAGGATGTTGTAGTTCTTCATCAATTTTGGCGTGGCAAATATTGCCCAAATTTCAGTCCATATGCTTTGAAAGTGGAATGTTTTATGCGTTTGGCCGGAATCAAGTATATTGTAAGTAAAATATATGTTGCAGATATGTACACTCTCTATTGCTTATTTAACAGTAAATAGAAAGACAAATATAAATTGTGCCATACTACATCCTGTGTTATACCATTTCATCAGTATATTTTGGTAAAGGAGATTTTATTTCACTCTACAGACTGACGCCCAAGAACCTTTTGGAGCAAGAGGTTTGTGCCCTTGGATCACTGTTAATGGAGAAGACATTGAGGATTCCCAGCATATAGTTGAACGTTTGACGGAGCAGTTTAATGTCAAACTTGATGACCACATCACACCAGAGAGGAAGGCAACTCTTGAAGCTATAAGAATCATGTTGGAAGAACAGATGTTCTGGTATGATGCTCTCTAACTCTACATTCAAGAAAGTAATATGATAATTCTGTTATTCTCTATTTCTTTACTAATACCTAACAATTACCTGTTTTGTTTTGTTTTTCAGGATTTTGTTCATGTATAGGTTTTACCATACAAAATGCAAGGTATTTAAGAACACTCAAGTATTCCCAACCTGGTTTCTGCATTACTATTTCCCAATATTCGTCTACTACCACTCACAAAAGCGAGGAAGAGCACAAGGTATTGCAAGACATACATTCGCGGAACAGGTCAAGATGACCGAGAAAATTATGGAAATCCTTAATACACTTCTTGGTAAGTTTATAGATATTCCAGGTTTTGTTACTTTATCAATAAGAAATAGAGCAAGTTTTCATATATCAACTGTATAACACTGAAGTGTTAACAAACAGTTATAACAAATTATATATTTTGTGATCATTTATGATAAGAAATTCACCCACTCTAAACTGTTATTTGAAGGTTACTTGTTCAGAATTTGACTACGAAATTTCATACTTTTTTTTTATTGTTGTTATAAGAAGCTAAACATGGAGCTTGTCTATGGTAGTGAAACTGTAGTCATGTATTACTCTTGCAACATATATTTCATATGTATTTCTTAATTTTAGTGCAATTATATTATTTTACAGGTGATGGCCAATATTTTGGTGGTGACAAGCCCTGTTCAACTGACTGCATTATTTTTGGATTTTTGGCTCAGGGCATGTGGAATGAGACAGACTCGCCCTTTGAGACACTTATCAAAGGTTAGATAAAGAGAAAGGAGAAATAACACATGGATTGATATATATCTAGCATGTATTTTATATTATGTTTCCTCTAGACACAAAAAGAAATATGTATGTATCCATTTTTATTTTTCAGTTACATATCCAAAGCTAGCCGCTTACTGCATCAGGATGAAGGAGCGCATATATCCTGACTGGAAGAAGCTGTTAAATCCACCTCAAGAATAAAGGTTTAGAAAATGTTGAATAGATATGAAATTGTAGACTGTACAGGTCAAATGCTTCATTTCTAAGATTGTTCATTGTCATTGTGATTTGGGGACTCAATAAATAATAGTATGTCTGTATGTCTGTCATTCTGTTGGCTACAATCTAGAGAACTGAGAAAGATGATGGCTTGGGACTTTCCCCATGTAGTTAAGGATTTTCCTCAGAGTGCAGAGTTTTGTGACTAATGACTATATTCTTACAAAAGTTACGACCTTAAGGATTTGATATAATAGTAAATGGGCACTGTTTGTGTAATAGTACACAAATAAGGCACTGTAGCTTCACTCACTTAGCCAGTAGTACAGTAACGGTTGGCACATACATACAACTTTGAGTTTTTATTTATTTATTTATCTTATTATTTTATTATTATTATCATTTTTTGAACTTTTACAAAAAATGTGTGCACAGAAAGTTTGGGTGTGTGGCTGTGTGCTTGGAATGGCCATTGCCTTCATATTTTACATTTGCCTAATAAATTGTTGATAGAAACTAAGATTGTAGGATCATAAGGGTAGATTCTGCCAATTGGAGAAGAATGGCTTAATATATTAATATAAGAAGCTTTCAACTTCAAGTGAATATTATGAAATGTGTTTTTTTTTAATCATAACATTTATATGACTATGAGCTTAGATGCAAATTCATATGTGAAGTAAGTGAGGTTAATAAATAACATGAATATATAAAATACTTATACTCATTCACATGAAATATATGTTATATATGTGTGCGTGTGTGTGTGTGCGCGTGCGTGCGTGTGTATACATACGTGTGTGTATGTATGTATGTACATTCATTCATTCATTCATTCATTCATGCATTCATACAAGGCAAGTGAAAAGAAATAAACATATTATTTTTTAAAGCTGTAAATTTTAGAGAACCTGGTTCAAAGAAGAAATTTTTCTAGTTATAATGACTATACTCTTATCTTTCTCCCTGACTGGTTTATAAAGAATGGCCAGGTGGTACCTTTTCTTATCTTGCCACTTGCAAGGCCAATAACCAATAATTGTATCTTTTTCTTATTCTTCTCCTCAGCCTCTTCTGCACCTCTTTTATTGTTTCCTTTTTCTCATCTTCTTTTCTTCTACTTTTTTTTTTTCCTTTTCTTGTCTTGTCTTGTATTGTCTCTTACTTTTCTTGTCTTGTCTTTTACTTCTCTTGTCTTGTCTTAAATTTTTTGTCTTGTCTTTTACTTTTCTTTTTCTTCTTATCTTCTTTTTTTGCTTCATTATCTTCTTCTTTGTCTTCTTCTTCTTCCTCCTAACTATGGTAATTATTGTAGGATTGCAATTAGAATATAGACAAATTAACAAAAAAGGAGATAAATTTACGAAAAAAGAAAGAAAAAAATAATGTGAAAACAGCAATTGACATGGTACAGCAGTGCTCACATACCTAATGAATTGCTGATAGATCTATTGTCAAATGTTACCATGTTAGACTTGTCCCAGTGAGAGCTGAGTTTTAGGAAGGCCGTTTAAGTTTTAAGATGCCTTATTAATTACAGTATGTTGGATATGAGGACAAAGGTGGGACTAGTAATCTTGCATATGTGAGAAGTTTAGAAAGTTGTAATGAATTATAAGAATGCTCATCTTTATAGTCTTTGCTAAAACACAGAGGACTGTAAACCCAATTTTAAGTTTGGGGTAACAATGCTTGCAATATGAATTGTTCAGTTCTTCATGAACACTCATTCTGTCCTAAAATTTTGACAAAACCAAATCCTTGAAGAAATCAAAACAAAGGAAATGCATGTGAAAGACAAGGTGTTAATTGTAAAAGAATGACTGAAGTGCTCATATTAACCCTCAGTTCATCATGTTCCCAGTAGGTTTTAGATCTGTAGCCTCCACTGGGACGTAAAATTAAATTAATTCCATGATGCTCAGATTAGCTGATGCTTGGGCCAGATTTACACAAGAGCTAAATAAGCCAAAGCTTTTGGGCCTTATTTACCAATTAAAGGGCCTCCGATTTTATAATGACTTTTTAGAATTTATTTAGTATTAAATTCATTTGAGTTGTTTGTTTTTGCTCTTGTATAAAGCACTGTTTTTTCAAGCTTCAAAATACCTTTACTTTAACTTCACAAGGGACCTCCAAGCTCCTCCCAGCTTGGGGCAACATCAATCTTCATTCTTCCCTGGATGATGCTTAACTAAATACCTAGCAATTAATAAATGGTCTATAATCAGGTAATGGAGGTCAAGTAAATATGGAATAGTAATATAAATTTATTGTTCTTGGATTATTAATTAATATAAATTGAATGGTCAGTGTGTGGACAGTATGATAATGGCTATTTGATATTTTTCTTTTTCTTTTTACATATTCGCTTTGTGATGAGAGCTGTTATATATGTTGCTTGAACCATTTATATTGAACACTATGACAAATATATATTGTAGTAATAATTTTATCTGGTAATTCACATCTGTTTAGTATGCTAAACCATTACTATTCCTCCAGGAATAGCTATATAGCTATAGCTATATAGTTATAAGTAAAGGTGGATAAATGGAGTATGGAACTGCTATGACGGTAAAATGAAATCCATTGCAGGAGTTACTGTGTTATCAGTCCTGTTATTTACAAAGCAGAGGATCAGGTGAAAGTCATATCTTGTAACTGAAGTAGAGTACGAGTACTAATCCACCAAAAAACGGAGGATAGCCCTGGCATTCCCTATGGAACATACGGATATGGAACCGTTTGGGAAGTTAGCCGAGGGTCACAATGAGAAACAGAGGGTATTGACTGAATTAGCACTAAATGCTGTAATCTCGGAAATATCGAACAGTGCCGATGAAGATGACGCACTGGAACAGGCACATCAGATCGATCCTCAATAGGTGAAATATGTAAGGATCCGCCTTTCAATGAGGGATCACTTTCAGAAATTACTGAAAGAATTAAAGGCATAGTGTTGGGTATTATCTAGAGACCAGAGGAAAGATGCAGAAAATGTATTGCAAGACTTTCAGGCAGCCTTTACTCTGAAGGAGGAGCCACTTGGGAAAACATTAACTCATCGACTAGATATTCCTGGATGCCTGCCTGTGGATGGTTTGTCAGGCAGAGGGCATTCCACCTCTTCTTCGGCCGGGTGTAGTCTTGATTAGAAGAGAGAAGGTCCTTACCGAGAACCCTCACTGGAGAGTTGTGGTATATCAGGATCTACGGCCACAGGACGTAGAGGGAGTGGAAAACGCTTCGACTGAAAGGGAGGCACGAGTGCGTCTAGCAGGACATGGATTGGTGTTTATGACCAGGGGTTCAGAGAGGACGAAAAGGGTGTTAAGGAGAGCAAACACTGTAAAAATGGGGTGCAAAGGGATATTTGATGGGGTTGGAAGACTTCTTCACTTTAAGTTTGTGCTCTAAGACGAGTCATAGTGGAGCTGGGGTTAACCATTTAGGAGCTCAAACATGGGCCATAAAATATTTATCACAACAGTTTCCTGTGTTGAAGGATATGGCCAGTACACTCGACACAGTTTAAATCAAGCAGGTAGCACGGCTCGACTCTCATGCAAGGTGCCATTCTCGAGTCACTAGATAAGGAAATTAGCAGGCTTTAGTGTTTTACAAGGCACTATAGACACCTTGTCTCGGGGATATAGGGGTGGTAATCTACAGGCCTTGTAAACAAAGGGACAACTGCTCTATGCTAGGTCAGCACAATCAGGAGAGGCCAGGGTTCTTGGGTGCCAACCGTGATCGAGCGTCGATGCCGAAACGGAATAATCTTTTATTTTTTAATTCTGGTTAATATCGTATTGAATCTCGTGTGATCATACAAAGTAGACGAGAAAAGGGTCTGCAACTATTCGCATTCTCCAAGGGGAGAAATTGGACTCGTCAGACGGTGGAAGTAAATATACAGATGTACACAGTTACTTCATATGTTTATAATAACCAATTGGTATAATACTGAAATAGAATGAAATTTACAAAAGGGAAGTCACACGTAAAACTGGGAGTATTAGTCTTATAACGAACACTGAATTCGCTCCGGAGAGAATGAACACAAATCTATTTCCAGTGGCCAAAGTGGGAACACGTTTGGGGCGTATACAACTCACTATCATCCCCACTTAAGGGAGAACCAAAGGTGGTGAGAAATGTCAACACCCCAAAAGGATTAGGTAATAGAGGCTGGGTACAGCAAAGGTCGCGGGCTCGCGCCACGCAGCCGGCCGGGGGCCGCCGGGGTAACCATTCCCCGTGCCGCCCCGCTTCTTGGTCGGTTTGTGGCCCTGCCCTTCACACAGGCGACCGCTCCCGTCTAGACGTCCGGAATGGTTTCCGAGTACCGCCCCCCCCCCCTCACTGAGGTGAAACAACCTTTGGATGGTTGCTTCAGAGGGATGAAAGGAACCAGCTGGCAAAAGGACAAAACCCCCCTTCCCTCACTGAGGTGAAACAGCCTTTGGATGGCTGCTTCAGAGGGAAGGGGGAAACACTTTGAAAAGACACAGGTCCTTTCCTTCCTCACTGAGGTGAAACAACCTTTGGGTGGTTGCTTCAGAGGGATGAAAGGAACTGCCTGGCAAAAGGGCAAAAGGGCAAAACCTCCCTTCCCTCACTGAGGTGAAACAGCCTTTGGGTGGCTGTCTCAGAGGGAAGGAGGAATCCCCTCGAAAAGACACAGGTCCTTTCCTTCCTCACTGAGGTGTAACAACCTTTGGGTGGTTACTTCAGAGGAATGTAAGGAACTGCCTGGCAAGCACGCAAAACCTCCTTTCCCTCACTGAGGTGAAACAGCCTTTGGGTGGCTGTTTTAGAGGGAAGGGGGAACTACTTTGAAAAGACACAGGTCCTTTCCTTCCTCACTTAGGTGAAACAACCTTTGGGTGGTTGCTTCAGAGGGATGAAAGGAACTGCCTGGCAAAAGTGCAAAACCTCCCTTCCCTCACTGAGGTGAGGCAGCCTTGGGATGGCTGTCTCAGAGGGAAGGAGGAATCCCTTTGAAAAGACACAGGTCCTTTCCTTCCTCACTGAGGTGAAACAACCTTTGAGTGGTTGCTTCAGGGGAACGAAAGGAAGTGCCTGACAAGAACGCAAAACCTCCCTTCCCTCACTGAGGTGAAACAGCCTTTGGGTGGCTGTTTCAGAGGGAAGGGGGAACTACTTTGAAAATACACAGGTCCTTTCCTTCCTCACTGAGGTGAAACAAACTTTGGGTGGTTGCTTCAGAGGGATGAAAGGGACTGCCTGGTAAACGTGCAAGACTCCTCTTTCCTCACTGCAGTGAAGCAACCTTTGGGTGGCTGCCTCAGAGGGCTGAGCAAAAGGGCTCCAAACAATGATGTCTCGTAGGTGGAAGGGCATCCTCTCTGGTCTCTCCCCAGGGGTTTACACCTACCCACGCGTTTGCAGTGCGTGGCAGCCTTGTGCGCTGTGGAGACGGGAGTCCTGGAGGTTGAGCGATGCCGTGAACGAGTACGCCCTGCGGCTAACAACACGCCTCTTTGGTCCTCTATTCCAGCAAGACAGGCGGCCTGATCCTGGCCCGGTCACGGTCAATCGGCTGGTCTCCCCCGGGAGGCTAGGGTCAAGCAGTCATGCCGCCATTGGCACTCACAATGGTCCGTGAGCGCCGTCACAATGGCTATTGGCTGCGTATATCCTCTCATCACTCCTGTTGCTGTTAGACACTCAGCTTCCCCTTGTTGGACTCCGTGGTGGGTGGGGGCGTGAGAGGATGAAGTACTTACCAATTTATGGAAAAAATAATCAAACACCCCCCACAGACTGATACAAATGTTGACGAACCGCGCAAGGCCCAGACCACGGCAGTCACCATGAAGGCATATGTGCCTTCCGGTGGCAAAAGAAAGCCCCATGCACAGGATGACACTGTCACCCCTGCTGTTAAGGTGGACAAGACCGAAGCCAATGGGTCTGTCCACCGAATAGTCAGACATCTTGACTCGCGAGCTTGCCTCTCCAGGCCAACAGCTAAGCCAGGGAGGCCCCTGAGTTCTCAGACGGCCTCCCCGATTGAGAGGGGAGAGCAGTCTGAACCAGCCGCATCAGCTGCTGCCTCCACAAACAAACCCGAAAGCCGAAAGGGCGGGCCGAAGCCTTCCCGAGGCCGGATACCGACTCTGATGAAGAGTCGGGACCCCCTAAACGCTTCGCCCAGTTCAAAGTGCCAGCTAAACCCGAAGGCTTCGACAATGCCTACCAATTGGTCAGGGCATTGGAGTTGCAACGGAAAACCCGGTTGTCGATCCGGGGCGCCCGAGATCAGGGCATGATCATAATGCCCAAAGATCAAGCTACCTTGAATTTCCTCCGGGAAACGAAGGAGCTAGCTGATGGGAGGAAAGTGAGTCTTTCCCCACTAAGTCCCGAGGAAAAGAGAACCAAGATGGTGCTACTTGGCTTCTCAGTCTCGTACGATGTGGAGCTGATCGCTTCACACCCACAGGTCGTGCAGGCTTCCCGAATGTCGAAGGGGAAGACCCCAACCAGGCAAGTCCTGGTGACCATGAAAGGTGCCCCAACCACTACCCTTGATCTGGGTAACTGGGGCACCTACAACGGTGTTTCAAGTGCCAGAAATACGGTCACCACCAGGCTAACTGTACAGCCAAGCCTAAATGTGGTGTCTGTAGCAAGGCACACAACACAGAGGTATGCCTCAAGGCATACAAAGAGGAAAAGAGGGACACAACAGCCAAATGTCCCAACTGTGCCAAGAAGCATCATGCCTGGAGTCTGACTTGCTCTGTCAGGAAAGAGACGGCCCTCAGGCGACAAGAGGTTGCTCAAAACCGACCAGACTTTGTTCCTGCCCAACCGGGCACCCATGTCTGAGGAAGGAACAAAAGCGAAAAGGCCTCCCGACCTCCTAAGAGGAAGGAAGCCGCCCCCCAGCCGACACCGGATGTCTCCAACAAAAAGGAGTTTCCGACAATGCCAAAGGTGCAAAAAAAGAAACTAAAGAAAAAAGGTTCTAAGAGCACCACAAAAACCTCCCCAACAGATGATCATCTCCTCTTTGACGAGGACGATATGACTCTCCTGTTAACTGCTGTTGTCTCAGCAGTAGCAACAGCCCTGGGGAGGTCGAGTGAGGAGGCCGAGAAGGCAGTTTCGGTCGCCATGAAGGCAATGACCCAGACTGTCGCAGCCCTGAAGGGTAGAAAGCTGGTTAGAGCAAAACCAGTCTCACCCTCACCCCAGGACGAGACTCCCCTCCCTACTCCAAACCAGGCCATGCCTTCACAGGCAGAGCCAAAACAGGCTGAATCTGTGCAGCCAGAGCCAGATCACGCTGACCTTGCCCAGGCAAGGCCAGCATGGCCAGCCAAGAAAAAGCTTGAGAGAAAAGCCGAACCAACCAAAGTCAGAGCTACCAAAGGCTCTCCACCTCCCAGTGGACCCAAGGATAGCCTGACAACAGACGAGGAGCCCTTAACCAGCGAGGACCTCGCAATGGAGTTGTCAGACTCCGACGATGTCTCTGATGTAACTATCACTGAGTAACATCATGACACACCATCTAAGCATCCTACAATGGAACATCAATAGCTTCTCTGCAAAGAACGCTTATCTCCAAGCAGTAGTGCGATCAAGGAACATTGACATTGTCATGCTCCAAGAGACATTAATGGTGGACACTGTTCGCTTCTCAGGGTACCATGCCTCCACACTGCCACGAACACCTGGCAAGAGAGGCTTGATCACCCTTGTGAGAGCAACAATCCCCTGCTCCGCAATAGCCGATGCATCGCACTGTGGAGACGATGTTGAATCCCTTGCCGTCGAGGTTCACCTGGCCGGGGGGCCCCTCAAACTGTACAATGTGTACAGCCGGCCGCGCTGTAGAAGCTTAGACATCAGCCAGGTCTGTGCTTCTGCTGCACACGACCGAGTGATCATAGGGGGAGACTTCAATGCACACCACCCCATCTTGGCTCCCTGCCGGGCACCGGATGCGGCCGGCTATCACATAGCCGACGTGCTAGAGATATTCCCTGAGATCGCTCTCCTCAACACCCAAGAGCCAACGCATGTCAGAGGAGGGGTCCTAGACCTCACCCTGGCCACTGCGACTCTGGTGGGGAGGATTGGCTGGCGTGTCGATGAGACCGTCACAAGTGACCAGTACGGCACTATAACTACCCTCATGGATGCTGGCCCAGCCGAAATCCTAAGACCGAATCCAAGATGGAAAACAGACAAGGCCAACTGGCAGACGTTTCAAAACGCCTTGGCCCTCTGTCTGAGATGCAACGATCCCCCACAAAGCGAAAATGTGGAAGTGCTCGAAGCTAGCCTGCTAAACGCCATTAATGAAGCAGCCTCACAGACCATACCCAAAACTCGGCCTGGGTCCAGAAGTCACAAAGACGCCTGGTACTTCAATGACGAGATCAGGGAGGTCAACCACAGGGTGAACATGTGCCGAAAACTATTCCGAAGGCAAAGAACCCCTGACAACTTATCCCTCCTTAGGGAGGCTGTCACGGGTGCCAAGGAAACTGCCAACAGAGTCAGGCAGGAAAAGTGGCTGGAATGGTGTGAGTCCTTCGACCACCAAACAACCCTTTCAGAGCTGTGGCAACGGGTCAAGCGAGCTACCAGCCGCTCAGCCACGAGGTGTACCCATCATGACCCCGAAGCAGAGGCTAACAGACTGGCGCACGAGTTCTCTGCGAGAACGAGCAGCAACAGTCTGCCAGCCGAGCTGAGGGCAAGACAAGAGCGTCTACAGCCAGACAGACACGCTCAGATCAGAGAAAGGGCAGCCGAACCCGATAACTCGGACGTTATCTTTTCTCTGAGGGAACTAAGGAAAGCTTATAAAACCAGTTCCAACACAGCTCCGGGCTCTGATGGGATCTCGTACCCCATTATCTCCCACCTAGGACTAGCAGGTGAGCGTGCACTCTTGCAACTCACCAACAAGTCCTGGGAAACTTCCACTCTACCCCAGAGTTGGAAGAGGGCTACCATAGGTCCCGTCCAAAAAACCAAAGGAGCCGGGGAAGTACTGCCCCACACGAACACCTCCACGGGTTCACAAGGGGCATGGGCACAGCACACAGCATAGCCACGCTCTTAAGCACAATCAGCAAGGGCCCAGCTGTGGTGGTATTCCTTGACCCGGAGAAGGCTTTTGAAGTGGCAAGTCTGCTTGCCATTCAGGAAAGCCTGATCCAGAAGGGAATCAGAGGAAAGCTCTTGGCTTGGATGGGTGACTACTTCAGGAACAGGACTGCCAATGTCAAATTCCAGGGTCACCTATCGCAGCACATGCCGCTCGAAAATGGAACGCCACAGGGTGGGGTTCTCAGTCCAGCCCTATTCAACACTTTAATTTCCTGCATCCTCAACATAAACCTCCCAGTGGGGTGCAAGATCATCTCGTATGCAGACGATCTCGCTATCACCTCCACTGGACCACGCAGCCAGAATAAAGCCCAGCGTTGTCTGGCCTTCGTGTCAGAGGAGTGTTGTAGGACAGGACTAAAGATCTCTGCAGCCAAATCCAAAGCCATGGCTCTGAGACAGAGAGTTCGAGGCACAAGACTGAAAATCCAGGGAGTGGAATTAGAATGGGTCCAGGACTACCTATACCTTGGGGTAAGGATAGACCGGACCCTCTCCTTCCATAAGGAGGTCCAGTACCTGGTTGACCGAACCAAAGCAAGACTGTCCGTCATGAGAGCAATGACTGGGAGACGCATAGCGGCCAGACACAAAGTACTAAGATCATTCTATGTACATGCTGTCCGGCCCATTGTGGACTATGCCTCAGTCGCTCTAATTGCTGCAAAGAAAAAGCACACAGACAAATTAGAAACAGTCCAAATTGAAGCTGCCAGGATCATTCTGGGTGCCTCGAGGTGGACGAAGGTCCTCAACCTCCTGATGGAGGCAAACCTTCTCCCCCTGAACTCACGAATCGATCTAATGGCAACACAATTCCTGTCAAAGGTCATCCAGGCTCCCAGGAACACAAGCCTAAGACAAAAATTAGTCAGATGCCTCGAACAAGACAACGAGCTCGTTGCAAACAACTCGTGGGTGTCTCATACAGCCAGGGTGTTGATACGCCATCAACTCAAAGAACAGCTTCTTGCTAAGGGCATGGACTCCCCCACCCCGACTTTGCCAAAGCCCCGCCGTGGGCACTGAGCCTGATAGAGTTCAACATAATGAGCCTGTCAATGAAAAAGAGCCTATACCCCATGCCTAGCCTAAAGGCAGAAGCCCACAGGGTCATTGCAGCCATCACTCCTCCGGGTAGTAGAACATACTACACGGATGGATCGGTCGATCCCTTGAGCCACACTGCAGGCGCCGGCTTTGCAGCAAGGGATGCCACGCGATCCATGAGGGTAACAGACAACGCCTCCTCGCTACAGGCAGAGGCAGTTGCAATCATGGGAGCCCTAGGCCACGCATCCCTAAGGGAAGAACACGTGGTCATACACACAGACTCCAGGGCAGCCATTGACTGTCTTCAGCACAGCTCACCCACAGACAACATCTACCTACTGACCACGATTCTCACAATGGCACAGAGAATTCTTGCTCAGGGTAGAAGAATTATCATCAACTGGGTCCCAAGCCACATCGGCATCAGAGGGAACGAGCTTGCTGACAGACTAGCCGTCGCTGGCAGGGGTATGCCCCCAAATCCCATGACGATAAAACCGAGCCGAAAATTACTTATGGAGAAGTGTGCCTTGGTCGGTCGTACCTTCCTACGGCAGCTCCACAGAGAGGAAACGAGAACCTCCCCCTCGGCAAGCTGGTACTCAGACGCCACAGGCTATGAACCACTGGCACTCTCTGAAGTAAGCAACAGAGGTACCGAAGTCATTCTTCACAGAATGCGCCTAGGTTACCACTGTGCATGGCAGATTATCCCAACAATCGAACGCGATGAAAGGTGCTGCAAGCACTGCGGCGAGCCGAACGCCACACTAGTCCACTACCTAGAAAATTGTGACCATACACAATTCCTGAGACAGGGACCACCCACAACAGCCGCCGTGCTGGTAAAGAGGCTATGCGAAATGCTTACACCATGGCGGCAGGAGCGCCTGCTGGCAATCCCGCCGCCACGGTAAGCACCGAGTGTCAGACTACTCAATGAGACAGCCGTAAAAAGCTGACACAGGCCGGGCCATATTTAGAAGGCCCGGGCGAAGCTAGAACTTCGCAAACCAAACCATAAAGAAGGTAATAGAGAGAGAGAAAGGGGGGGGGGGGGGCTTATATTATAAGCATTTTTTTTATCTGTGTTTTTCATTTCAAATACAAACTTGATGCTATGTTTACACTTTAAAGTTCAATTGCCGATAGTACCAGTCATGTTGGTAGGTGATAATCGGAGATAGCACCGGACACCTTGTGACCTTGAAGACCATCCGAAATAGTTCACAAATATAAATTAGTTTCTACTTCTCTGCTTTCCTTGTTGATCTCAAAACACCTCTTCCTATATATATAATACTAAACATTTTTTTTTACAGCGAAAAAACTATTAAGGAAGTCGAAATTACAAACGTAAACTGGCAATAATTACATGATACAGTTGCCAATTCGCCAGTTTAGCACTGAATGGACCGGCACCCATCAGCACAGTTACTAAGGAGAGCTGTTGCAAGCACACGTTCCAAAAGGTGAATATTTTACGTGTTCTTTAAATTCACAGAGGTTGTAAACGGATGAATGAAAAGTTTGAATAGCTGGAATATAGAAAGTTGAGTTAGTTATGAATTGAACTTTGATGAGTATTTATGAATTAGACGAATGACTTGTTGCATTTTCAGTTATAGTGATGAGTGTGCATTTTTTATCCACAAGTTTCTCTGTCTATGAATGTAGTTACCTATAGTGTTGCCTATTTCTAATAATATTGTAGCGTGACACACTGTACTCAGCCTCTTAGATGATGCTCGCTCCGTGTGTTGTCTTCCGGGTGTGCATACGCCCCGTTGCGTGCACAGCATGTGCGTGCGTATGTTTGCAAGCATGAGTATATGTATGAGTATGTGAATATGTATAAGTGTATTTACGTATGTTAGTGCATGCGAGTGTCGGCGCGTGATTGAGTGACCGAGTGTTGAATTGCGTGCGCTCTCCGGGACGCACGTAGTCCGTGCACTATTTATGTGTTGGTGTGTATGTATAAGCTGTATTTACAGTTGCAATGTCGGCATATACTTGTCCGCGTACGTATGGCAAAACACGTGTCTACGTGGGGTTGCGTGCGGTGTCTGCGTGAGTGCGTGTGGTTGCGTGCGGTGTCTGCGTGAGTGCGTGTGGTTGCGTGCAGTGTCTCCGTGAGTGCGTGTGGTTGCGCTTACTGACTGTCCGTTGTATTGAGATTGTATATGTTTTTGTACATTATATATATACATATATATATGTATATACGTATATATATATTTATATATATATATATTTATATATATTTATGTATATGTATATATGAATATATTTGTATATATATTTATATATGTAGAAATGTATATATTCATATATGTATTTATTCACATTATATATATATATATATACATATATGTGTGTGTGTATATATGTTTATATATATGTATATATATGTATATATATGTGTATACATATGTATATATAAGTATATGTATATATATGTATATATGAGTATATATATGTATATATGTATATGTGCAGATATATACATATGTGTGAGTGTGTGAGTGTGTGTGTGTGTGTGTGTGTTAATGTCACTGTCATACTGCTACTATGTATGTATATATGTATATATGTGCGTGTGTGTATGTGTGCGTGTGTGTGTGTGAGTGTGAGCGTGTGCTTGTGCGTGTGCGTGTGCGTTTGCGTGCATGCGTGTGCGTGTGCATGTGCGTGTGTATACATATATACTGCCATACTAATAACAAAAGTCATATAAACCTAACTCATTGAAAAATTATAATTGTCTTTTTATAATTACATAAAGTAAAGTACTGTAATTAATGCATGTTAAGTATGGAGCCTATTTTTGCACACTTGGAAATTGTGTATAATATGTAACAGTTGCATAAAATTTCTTGTTGCAGGAATTGTGAAGATGAACCTTTTGGTGAATGACTCCCTGGAAACACTCTGGTCAAATGAATGGATAAGAAGAAGCATTGTAATATGCATTGGATTCGGAGTCATTATTTGTGTTAGAAAATTCTTTCAAAACAGAAAAAAGGCTAAGTTAAGGTAAGATAAATTAGGTATATCAATCAATCAGATTGCTTTATCCATTCTGACATTTAGATTCATTATATCAAAAAATGTATGATGTCACTCATTATACCAGCGTGGAATGATAATTCAGCACGTGAACTATCTTAATGTAAGCAAATATTTCAGAGCTGAGTGGAATGCTGCAGGCAAGGATGTTGTAGTTCTTCATCAATTTTGGCGTGGCAAATATTGCCCAAATTTCAGTCCATATGCTTTGAAAGTGGAATGTTTTATGCGTTTGGCCGGAATCAAGTATATTGTAAGTAAAATATATGTTGCAGATATGTACACTCTCTATTGCTTATTTAACAGTAAATAGAAAGACAAATATAAATTGTGCCATACTACATCCTGTGTTATACCATTTCATCAGTATATTTTGGTAAAGGAGATTTTATTTCACTCTACAGACTGACGCCCAAGAACCTTTTGGAGCAAGAGGTTTGTGCCCTTGGATCACTGTTAATGGAGAAGACATTGAGGATTCCCAGCATATAGTTGAACGTTTGACGGAGCAGTTTAATGTCAAACTTGATGACCACATCACACCAGAGAGGAAGGCAACTCTTGAAGCTATAAGAATCATGTTGGAAGAACAGATGTTCTGGTATGATGCTCTCTAACTCTACATTCAAGAAAGTAATATGATAATTCTGTTATTCTCTATTTCTTTACTAATACCTAACAATTACCTGTTTTTTTGTTTTTTTTTCAGGATTTTGTTCATGTATAGGTTTTACCATACAAAATGCAAGGTATTTAAGAAAACTCAAGTATTCCCAACCTGGTTTCTGCATTACTATTTCCCAATATTCGTCTACTACCACTCACAAAAGCGAGGAAGAGCACAAGGTATTGCAAGACATACATTCGCGGAACAGGTCAAGATGACCGAGAAAATTATGGAAATCCTTAATACACTTCTTGGTAAGTTTATAGATATTCCAGGTTTTGTTACTTTATCAATAAGAAATAGAGCAAGTTTTCATATATCAACTGTATAACACTGAAGTGTTAACAAACAGTTATAACAAATTATATATTTTGTGATCATTTATGATAAGAAATTCACCCACTCTAAACTGTTATTTGAAGGTTACTTGTTCAGAATTTGACTACGAAATTTCATACTTGTTTTTTATTGTTGTTATAAGAAGCTAAACATGGAGCTTGTCTATGGTAGTGAAACTGTAGTCATGTATTACTCTTGCAACATATATTTCATATGTATTTCTTAATTTTAGTGCAATTATATTATTTTACAGGTGATGGCCAATATTTTGGTGGTGACAAGCCCTGTTCAACTGACTGCATTATTTTTGGATTTTTGGCTCAGGGCATGTGGAATGAGACAGACTCGCCCTTTGAGACACTTATCAAAGGTTAGATAAAGAGAAAGGAGAAATAACACATGGATTGATATATATCTAGCATGTATTTTATATTATGTTTCCTCTAGACACAAAAAGAAATATGTATGTATCCATTTTTATTTTTCAGTTACATATCCAAAGCTAGCCGCTTACTGCATCAGGATGAAGGAGCGCATATATCCTGACTGGAAGAAGCTGTTAAATCCACCTCAAGAATAAAGGTTTAGAAAATGTTGAATAGATATGAAATTGTAGACTGTACAGGTCAAATGCTTCATTTCTAAGATTGTTCATTGTCATTGTGATTTGGGGACTCAATAAATAATAGTATGTCTGTATGTCTGTCATTCTGTTGGCTACAATCTAGAGAACTGAGAAAGATGATGGCTTGGGACTTTCCCCATGTAGTTAAGGATTTTCCTCAGAGTGCAGAGTTTTGTGACTAATGACTATATTCTTACAAAAGTTACGACCTTAAGGATTTGATATAATAGTAAATGGGCACTGTTTGTGTAATAGTACACAAATAAGGCACTGTAGCTTCACTCACTTAGCCAGTAGTACAGTAACGGTTGGCACATACATACAACTTTGAGTTTTTATTTATTTATTTATCTTATTATTTTATTATTATTATCATTTTTTGAACTTTTACAAAAAATGTGAGCACAGAAAGTTTGGGTGTGTGGCTGTGTGCTTGGAATGGCCATTGCCTTCATATTTTACATTTGCCTAATAAATTGTTGATAGAAACTAAGATTGTAGGATCATAAGGGTAGATTCTGCCAATTGGAGAAGAATGGCTTAATATATTAATATAAGAAGCTTTCAACTTCAAGTGAATATTATGAAATGTGTTTTTTTTTAATCATAACATTTATATGACTATGAGCTTAGATGCAAATTCATATGTGAAGTAAGTGAGGTTAATAAATAACATGAATATATAAAATACTTATACTCATTCACATGAAATATATGTTATATATGTGTGCGTGTGTGTGTGTGCGCGTGCGTGCGTGTGTATACATACGTGTGTGTATGTATGTATGTACATTCATTCATTCATTCATTCATTCATGCATTCATACAAGGCAAGTGAAAAGAAATAAACATATTATTTTTTAAAGCTGTAAATTTTAGAGAACCTGGTTCAAAGAAGAAATTTTTCTAGTTATAATGACTATACTCTTATCTTTCTCCCTGACTGGTTTATAAAGAATGGCCAGGTGGTACCTTTTCTTATCTTGCCACTTGCAAGGCCAATAACCAATAATTGTATCTTTTTCTTATTCTTCTCCTCAGCCTCTTCTGCACCTCTTTTATTGTTTCCTTTTTCTCATCTTCTTTTCTTCTACTTTTTTTTTTTTCCTTTTCTTGTCTTGTCTTGTATTGTCTCTTACTTTTCTTGTCTTGTCTTTTACTTCTCTTGTCTTGTCTTAAATTTTTTGTCTTGTCTTTTACTTTTCTTTTTCTTCTTATCTTCTTTTTTTGCTTCATTATCTTCTTCTTTGTCTTCTTCTTCTTCCTCCTAACTATGGTAATTATTGTAGGATTGCAATTAGAATATAGACAAATTAACAAAAAAGGAGATAAATTTACGAAAAAAGAAAGAAAAAAATTATGTGAAAAGAGCAATTGACATGGTACAGCAGTGCTCACATACCTAATGAATTGCTGATAGATCTATTGTCAAATGTTACCATGTTAGACTTGTCCCAGTGAGAGCTGAGTTTTAGCAAGGCCGTTTAAGTTTTAAGATGCCTTATTAATTACAGTATGTTGGATATGAGGACAAAGGTGGGACTAGTAATCTTGCATATGTGAGAAGTTTAGAAAGTTGTAATGAATTATAAGAATGCTCATCTTTATAGTCTTTGTTAAAACACAGAGGACTGTAAACCCAATTTTAAGTTTGGGGTAACAATGCTTGCAATATGAATTGTTCAGTTCTTCATGAACACTCATTCTGTCCTAAAATTTTGACAAAACCAAATCCTTGAAAAAATCAAAACAAAGGAAATGCATGTGAAAGACAAGGTGTTAATTGTAAAAGAATGACTGAAGTGCTCATATTAACCCTCAGTTCATCATGTTCCCAGTAGGTTTTAGATCTGTGGCCTCCACTGGGACGTAAAATGAAATTAATTCCATGATGCTCAGATTAGCTGATGCTTGGGCCAGATTTACACAAGAGCTAAATAAGCCAAAGCTTTGGGGCCTTATTTACCAATTAAAGAGTTGTTTGTTTTTGCTCTTGTATAAAGCACTGTTTTTTCAAGCTTCAAAATACCTTTACTTTAACTTCACAAGGGGCCTCCAAGCTTCTCACAGCTTGGGGCCACATCAATCTTCATTCTTCCCTGGATGATGCTTGACTAAATACCTAACAATTAATAAATGGTTTATAATCAGGTAATGGAGGTCAAGTAAATATGGAATAGTAATATAAATTTACTGTTCTTGGATTATTAATTAATACAAATTAAATGGTCAGTGTGTGGACAGTATGATAATGGCTATTTGATATTTTTCTTTTTCTTTTTACATATTCGCTTTGTGATGAAAGCTGTTATATATGTTGCTTGAACCATTTATATTGAACACTATGATAAATATATATTGTAGTAATAATTTTATCTGGTAATTCACATCTGTTTAGTATGCTAAACCATTACTATTCCTCCAGGAATAGCTATATAGCTATAGCTATATAGTTATAAGTAAAGGTGGATAAATGGATGGTAAAATGAAATCAATTGCAGGAGTTACTGTGTTATCAGTCCTGTTATTTACAAAGCAGAGGATCAGGTGAAAGTCATATCTTGTAGCTGGCGTAGAGTACGAGTACTAATCCACCAAAAAACGGAGGATAGCCCAGGCATTCCCTATGGAACATACGGATATGGAACCGTTTGGGAAGTTAGCCGAGGGTCACAATGAGAAACAGAGAGTATTGACTAAATTAGCACTAAATGCTGTAATCTCGGAAATATCGAACAGTGCCGATGAAGATGACCCACTGGAACAGGCACATCAGATCGATCCTCAATAGGTGAAATATGTAAGGATCCGCCTTTCAATGAGGGATCACTTTCAGAAATTACTGAAAGAATTAAAGGCATAGTGTTGGGTATTATCTAGAGACCAGAGGAAAGATGCAGAAAATGTATTGCAAGACTTTCAGGCAGCCTTTACTCTGAAGGAGGAGCCACTTGGGAAAACATTAACTCATCGACTAGATATTCCTTGATGCCTGCCTGTGGATGGTTTGTCAGGCAGAGGGCATTCCACCTCTTCTTCGGCCGGGTGTAGTCCTGATTAGAAGAGAGAAGGTCCTTACCGAGAACACTCACTGGAGAGTTGTGGTATATCAGGATCTACGGCCACAGGGCGTAGAGGGAGTGGAAAACGCTTCGACTGAAAGGGAGGCACGAGTGCGTCTAGCAGGACATGGATTGGTGTTTATGACCAGGGGTTCAGAGAGGACTAAAAGGGTGTTAAGGAGAGCAAACACTGTAAAAATGGGGTGCAAAGGGATATTTGATGGGGTTGGAAGACTTCTTCACTTTAAGTTTGTGCTCTAAGACGAGTCATAGTGGAGCTGAGGTTAACCATTTAGGAGCTCAAACATGGGCCATAAAATATTTATCACAACAGTACACTTGACACAGTTTAAATCAAGCAGGTAGCACGGCTCGACTCTCATGCAAGGTGCCATTCTCGAGTCACTAGATAAGGAAATTAGCAGGCTTTAGTGTTTTACAAGGCACTATAGACACCTTGTCTCGGGGATATAGGGGTGGTAATCTACAGGCCTTGTAAACAAGGGCACAACTGCTCTATGCTAGGTCAGCACAATCAGGAGAGGCCAGGGTTCTTGGGTGCCAACCGTGATCGAGCGTGGATGCCGAAACGGAATAATCTTTTATATTTTAATTCTGGTTAATATCGTATTGAATCTCGTGTAGTCATACAAAGTAGACGAGAAAAGGGTCTGCAACTATTCGCATTCTCCAAGGGGAGAAATTGGACTCGTCAGACGGTGGAAGTAAATATACAGATGTACACAGTTACTTCATATATTTATAATAACCAATTGGTATAATACTGAAATAGAATGAAATTTACAAAAGGGAAGTCACACGTAAAACTGGGGAGTATTAGTCTTATAACGAACACTGAATTCGCTCCGGAGAGAATGAACACAAATCTATTTCCAGTGGCCAAAGTGGAAACACGTTTGGGGCGTATACAACTCACTATCATCCCCACTTAAGGGAGAACCAAAGGTGGTGAGAAATTTCAACACCCCAAAAGGACTAGGTAATAGAGGCTGGGCACAGCAAAGGTCGCGGGCTCGCGCCACGCAGCCGGCCGGTGGCCGCCGGGGTAACCATTCCCCGTGCCGCCCCGCTTCTTGGTCGGTTTGTGGCCCTGCCCTTCACACAGGCGACCGCTCCCGTCTAGACGTCCGGAATGGTTTCCGAGTACCGCCCCCCCCCCCCCCTCACTGAGCTGAAACAACCTTTGGATTGTTGTTTCAGAGGGATGAAAGGAACTGCCTGGCAAAAGTGCAAAACCTCCCTTCTCTCACTGAGGTGAAACAGCCTTTGGGTGGCTGTCTCAGAGGGAAGGAGGAATCCCCTCGAAAAGACACAGGTCCTTTCCTTCCTCACTGAGGTGAAACAACCTTTGGGTGGTTGCTTCAGAGGAATGTAAGGAAGTGCCTGACAAGAACGCAAAACCTCCCTTCCCTCACTGAGGTGAAACAGCCTTTGAGTGGCTGTTTCAGAGGGAAGGGGGAACTACTTTGAAAAGACACAGGTCCTTTCCTTCCTCAGTGAGGTGAAACAACCTTTGGGTGGTTGCTTCAGAGGGATGAAAAGAACTGCCTGGTAAAAGTGCAAGACTCCTCTTCCCTCACTGCAGTGAAGCAACCTTTGGGTGGCTGCCTCAGAGGGCTGAGCAAAAGGGCTCCAAACAATGATGTCTCGTAGGTGGAAGGGCATCCCCTCTGGTCTCTCCCCAGGGGTTTACACCTACCCACGCGTTTGCAGTGCGTGGCAGCCTTGTGCGCTGTGGAGACGGGAATCCTGGAGGTTGAGCGATGCCGTGAACGAGTACGCCCTGCGGCTAGCAACACGCCTCTTTGGTCCTCTATTCCAGCAAGACAGGCGGCCTGCTCCCGGCCCGGTCACGGTCAATCGGCTGGTCTCTCCCGGGAGGCTAGGGTCAAGCAGTCATGTCGCCATTGGCACTCACAATGGTCCGTGAGCGCCGTCACAATGGCTATTTGCTGCGTATATCCTCTCATCACTCCTGTTGCTGTTAGACACTGGTTCTGACACTCAGCTTCCCCTTGTTGGACTCCGTGGTGGGTGGGGGCGTGAGAGGATGAAGCACTTACCAATTTATGGAAAAAATAATCAAACACCCCCCACAGACTGATACAAACGTTGACGAACCGCGCAAGGCCCAGACCACGGCAATCACCATGAAGGCATATGTGCCTTCCGGTGGCAAAAGAAAGCCCCATGCACAGGATGATACTGTCACCCCTGCTGCTAAGGTGGACAAGACCGAAGCAAATGGGTCTGTCCACCGAATAGTCAGACATCTTGACTCGCGAGCTGGCCTCTCCAGGCCAACAGCTAAGCCAGGGAGGCCCCTGAGTTCTCAGACGGCCTCCCTGATTGAGAGGGGAGAGCAGGCTGAACCAGCCGCATCAGCTGCTGCCACCACAAACAAGCCCGAAAACCGAAAGGGCGGGCCGAAGCGTCCGAGGCCGGAGACCGACTCTGATGAAGAGTCGGGACCCCCTAAACGCTTCGCCCAGTTCAAAGTGCCAGCTAAACCCGAAGGCTTCGACAATGCCTACCAATTGGTCAGGGCATTGGAGTTGCAACGGAAAATCCGGTTGTCGATCCGGGTCGCCCGAGATCAGGGCATGATCATAATGCCCAAAGATCAAGCTACTTTGAATTTCCTCCGGGAAACGAAGGAGCTAGCCGATGGGAGGAAAGTGAGTCTTTCCCCACTAAGTCCCCAGGAAAAGAGAACCAAGATGGTGCTACTTGGCTTCTCAGTCTCATACGATGTGGAGCTGATCGCTTCACACCCACAGGTCGTGCAGGCTTCCCGAATGTCGAAGGGGTAGACCCCAACCAGGCAAGTCCTGGTGACCATGAAAGGTGCCCCAACCACTACCCTTGATCTGGGTAACTGGAGCACCTACAACCTTCGAACGTATGTGCCAGAACCATTTCGGTGTTTCAAGTGCCAGAAATACGGTCACCACCAGGCTAACTGTACAGCCAAGCCTAAATGTGGTGTCTGTAGCAAGGCACACAACACAGAGGTATGCCTCAAGGCATACAAAGAGGAAAAGAGGGACACAACAGCCAAATGTCCCAACTGTGCCAAGAAGCATCATGCCTGGAGCCTGACTTGCTCTGTCAGGAAAGAGGCGGCCCTCAGGCGACGATAGATTGCTCAAAACCGACCAGACTTTGTTCCTGCCCCACCGGGCACCCATGTCTGGGGAAGGAACAAAAGCGAAAAGGCCTCCCGACCTCCTAAGAGGAAGGAAGCCGCCCCCCAGCCGACACCGGATGTCTCCAACAAAAAGGAGTTTCCGACAATGCCAAAGGTGCAGAAAAAGAAACTAAAGAAAAAAGGTTCTAAGAGCACCACAAAAACCTCCCCAACAGATGATCATCTCCTCTTTGACGAGGACGATATGACTCTCCTGTTAACTGCTGTTGTCTCAGCAGTAGCAACAGCCCTGGGGAGGTCGAGTGAGGAGGCCGAGAAGGCAGTTTCGGTCGCCATGACGGCAATGACCCAGACTGTCGCAGCCCTGAAGGGAAGAAAGCTGGTTAGAGCAAAACCAGCCTCACCCTCACCCCAGGACGAGACTCCCCTCCCCACTCCAAACCAGGCCATGCCTTCACAGGCAGAGTCAAAACAGGCTGAATCTGTGCAGCCAGAGCCAGATCACGCTGACCTTGCCCAGGCAAGGCCAGCAAGGCCAGCCAAGAAAAAGCCTGAGAGAAAAGCTGAAGCAACCAAAGTCAGAGCTACCAAAGGCTCTCCACCTCCCAGTGGACCCAAGGATAGCCTGACAACAGACGAGGAGCCCTCAACCAGCGAGGACCTCGCAATGGAGTTGTCTGACTCCGACGATGTGTCTGATGTAACTATCACTGAGTAACATCATGACACACCATCTAAGCATCCTACAGTGGAACATCAATAGCTTCTCTGCAAAGAACGCTTTTCTCCAAGCAGTAGTACGATCACGGAACATTGACATTGTCATGCTCCAGGAGACATTAACAGTGGACACTGTTCGCTTCTCAGGGTACCATGCCTTCACACTGCCACGAACACCTGGCAAGAGAGGCTTGATCACCCTTGTGAGAGCAACAATCCCCTACTGCGCAATAGCAGATGCATCGCACTGTGGAGACGATGTTGAATCCCTTGCCGTCGAGGTTCACCTGGCCGGGGGGCCCCTCAAACTGTGCAACGTGTACAGCCGGCCACGCTGTAGAAGCTTAGACATCAGCCAGGTCTGTGCTTCTGCTGCACGACCAAGTGATCATAGGGGGAGACTTCAATGCACACCACCCCATCCTGGCTCCCTGCCGGGCACCGGATGCGGCCGGCTATCACATAGCCAACGTGCTAGAGACATTCCCTGAGATCGCTCTCCTCAACACCCAAGAGCCAATGCATGTCAGAGGAGGGGTCCTAGACCTCACCCTGGCCACTGCGACTCTGGTGGGGAGGATTGGCTGGCATGTCGATGAGACCGTCACAAGTGACCATTACGGCACTATAACTACCCTCATGGATGCTGGCCCAGCCGAAATCCTAAGACCGAATCCAAGATGGAAAACAGACAAGGCCAACTGGCAGGCGTTTCAAAACGCCTTGGCCCTCTGTCTGAGATGCAACGATCCCCCACAAAGCGAAAATGTGGAAGTGCTCGAAGCTAGCCTGCTAAACGCCATTAATGAAGCAGCCTCACAGACCATACCCAAAACTCGGCCTGGGTCCAGAAGTCACAAAGACGCCTGGTACTTCAATGACGAGATCAGGGAGGTCAACCACAGGGTGAACATGTGCCGAAAACTATCCCGAAGGCAAAGAACCCCTGACAACTTATCCCTCCAAAAGGAGGCTGTCACGGATGCCAAGGAAACTGCCAACAGAGTCAGGCAGGAAAAGTGGCTGGAATGGAGTCCTTCGACCACCAAACCACCCTTTCAGAGCTGTGGCAACGGGTCAAGCGAGCTACCAGCCGCTCAGCCCCGAGGTGCACCTATCACGACCCCCAAGCAGAGGCTAACAGACTGGCGCACGAGTTCTCTGCGAGAACGAGCAGCAACAGTCTGCCAGCTGAGCTGAGGGCAAGACAAGAGCGTCTACAGCCAGACAGACACGCTCAGATCAGAGAAAGGGCAGCCGAACCCGATAACTCAGACGTTATCTTTTCTCTGAGGGAACTAAGGAAAGCCTATAAAACCAGTTCCAACACAGCCCCGGGCTCTGATGGGATCTCGTACCCCATTATCTCCCACCTAGGACTAGCAGGTGAGCGTGCACTCTTGCAATTCATCAACAAGTCCTGGGAAACTTCCACTCTACCCCAGAGTTGGAAGAGGGCTACCATAGTTCCCGTCCCAAAACCAAAGGAGCCGGGGAAGTACCGCCCCATCTCTCTGCTCAGCTGCCTGGCCAAGACGGCTGAGAGGATGGTACTAAACCGGCTTCAATGGAAAACGGGACCCCCGCACGAACACCTCCACGGGTTCACAAGGGGCATGGGCACAGCACACAGCATAGCCACGCTCCTAAGCACAATCAGCAAGGGCGCAGCTGTGGTGGTATTCCTTGACCTGGAGAAGGCTTTTGAACTGGCAAGTCTGCTTGCCATTCAGGAAAGCCTGATCCAGAAGGGAATCAGAGGAAAGCTCTTGGCTTGGATAGGTGACTACTTCAGGAACAGGACTGCCAATGTCAAATTCCAGGGTCACCTATCGCAGCACATGCCGCTCGAAAATGGAACGCCACAGGGTGGGGTTATCAGTCCAGCCCTATTCAACACTTCAATGTCCTGCATCCTCAAGATAAACCTCCCAGTGGGGTGCAAAATCATCTCGTATGCAGACGATCTCGCTATCACCTCCACTGGACCACGCAGCCAGAATAAAGCCCAGCCAGAATAAAGCCCAGCGTTGTCTGGACCTCGTGTCAGAGGAGTGTTGTAGGACAGGACTAAAGATCTCTGCAGCCAAATCCAAAGCCATGGCTCTGAGACAGAGAGTTCTAGGCACAAGACTGAAAATCCAGGGAGTGGAATTAGAATGGGTCCAGGACTACCTATACCTTGGGGTAAGGATAGACCGGACCCTCTTCTTCCACAAGGAGGTCCAGTATCTGGTTGACCGAACCAAAGCAAGACTGTCCGTCATGAGAGCAATGACTGGGAGACGCATAGGGGCCAGACACAAAGTACTAAGATCATTCTATGTACATGCTGTCCGGCCCAGTGTGGACTATGCCTCATGGTGCAAAGAAAAAGCACACATACAAATTAAAAACGGTCCAAAATGAAGCTGCCAGGATCATTCTGGGTGCCCCGAGGTGGACGAAGGTCCTCAACCTCCTGATGGAGGCAAACCTTCTCCCCCTGGACTCACGAATCGATCTAATGGCAACACAATTCCTGTCAAAGGTCATCCAGGCTCGCAGGAACACAAGCCTAAGACAAAAATTAGTCAGATGCCTCGAACAAGACAACGAGCTCGTCTCATACAGCCAGGGTGTTGATACGCCATCAGCTCAAAGAACAGCTTCTTGCTAAGGGCATGGACTCCTCACACCCCGACTTTGCCGAAGCCCCGCCGTGGGCACTGAGCCTGATAAAGTTCAACATAATGAGCCTGTCGATGAAAAAGAGCCTATATTCCATGCCTAGCCTAAAGGCAGAAGCCCATAGGGTTATTGCAGCCATCACTCCTCCGGGTAGTAGAACATACTACACGGATGGATCGGTCGATCCCTTGAGCCACACTGTAGGCGCCGGCTTTGCAGCAAGGGATGCCACGCGATCCATGAGGGTAACAGACAACGCCTCCTCGCTACAGGCAGAGGCAGTTGCAATCATGGGAGTCCTAGGCCACGCGTCCCTAAGGGAAGGACACGTGGTCATACACACAGACTCCAGGGCAGCCATTGACTGTCTTCAGCACAGCTCACCCACAGACAACATCTACCTACTGACCACGATTCTCACAATGGCACAGAGAATTCTTGCTCAGGGTAGAAGAATTATCATCAACTGGGTCCCAAGCCACATCGGCATCAGAGGGAACGAGCTTGCTGACAGACTAGCCGTCGCTGGCAGGGGTATGCCCCCAAATCCCATGACGATAAAACCGAGCCGAAAATTACTTATGGAGAAGTGTGCCTTGGTCGGTCTTACCTTCCTACGGCAGCTCCACAGAGAGGAAACGAGAACCTCCCCCTTGGCAAGCTGGTACTCAGACGCCACAGGCTATGAACCACTGGCACTCTCTGAAGTAAGCAACAGAAGTACCCAAGTCATTCTTCACAGAATGCGCCTAGGTTACCACTGTGCATGGCAGATTATCCCAACAATCGAACGCGATGAAAGGTGCTGCAAGCACTGCGGCGAGCCGAACGCCACACTAGTCCACTACCTAGAAAATTGTGACCATACATAATTCCTGAGACAGGGACCGCCCACAACAGCCGCCGTGCTGGTAAAGAGGCTATGCGAAATGCTTACACCATGGCGGCAGGAGCGTCTGCTGGCAATCCCGCCGCCACGGTAAGCACCGAGTGTCAGACAACTCAATGAGACAGCCGTAAAAAGCTGACACAGGCCGGGCCATATTTAGAAGGCCCGGGCGAAGCTAGAACTTCGCAAACCAAACCATAAAGAAGGTAATAGAGAGAGAGAGAGAGAGAGAGAGAGGGGGGGGGGGCGGGCTTATATTATAAGCATTTTTTTTTATCTGTGTTTTTCATTTCAAATACAAACCTGATGCTATGTTTACACTTTAAAGTTAAATTGCCGATAGTACCACTCATGTTGCATAGGTGATAATCAGAGATAGCACCGGACACCTTGTGACCTTGAAGACCATCCGAAATAGTTCACAAATACAAATCAGTTTCTACTTCTCTGCTTTCCTTGTTGATCTCAAAACACCTCTTCCTATATATATACTACTAAACATTTTTTTACAGCGAAAAACTATTAAGGAAGTCGAAATTACAGACGTAAACTGGCAATAATTACATGATACAGTTGCCAATTCGCCAGTTTAGCACTGAATGGACCGGCACCCATCAGCACAGTTACTAAGGAAAGCTGTAGCAAGCACACGTTCCAAAAGGTGAATATTTTACGTGTTCTTTAAATTCACAGAGGTTGTAAACTGATGAATGAAGAGTTTAAATAGCTGGAATATAGAAAGTTGAGTTAGTTATGAATTGAACTTTGATGAGTATTTATGAATTAGACGAATGACTTGTTGCATTTTCAGTTATAGTGATGAGTGTGCATTTTTTATCCCTAAGTTTCTCTGTCTATGAATGTAGTTACCTATATTGTTGCCTATTTCTAATAATATTGTAGCATGACACACTGTACTCAGCCCCCCCCCCCCCTCTTAGATGATGCTCGCTCCGTGTTTTTGTCTTCCGTGTGTGCATACGCCCCGTTGCGTGCACAGCATGTGCGTGCGTGTGTGTGCAAGCATGAGTATATGTATTAGTATGTGAATATGTATAAGTGTATTTACGTATGTTAGTGCGTGCGAGTGTCGGCGCGTGATTGAGTGAACGAGTGTGGAATTGCGTGCGCTCTCCGGGACGTACGTAGTCCGTGCACTATTTATGTGTGGGTGTGTATGTATAAGCTGTATTTACAGTTGCAATGTCGGCATATACTTGTCCGCATACGTATGGCAAAACACATGTCTACGTGGGGTTGCGTGCGGTGTCTGCGTGAGTGCGTGTGGTTGCGCTTACTGACTGTCCGTAGTATTGAGATGGTATATGTTTTTGTATTTTGTATGTCTTATGTATTATATCTATCATTTTAATTTAATTAACGTGTGAAGTTTTAATGTTTAAAACTTCACACGCCACTGCCTCCCGCGGCCTTTGCACTACCTGTGTGAAAATACATTCGTTGTTGGGCGTTTCCTTCCTCCATCCTCTGGCATTAAGAGATTTCCAGCTGTGACATCCCACAAGGTCCTATTCCCCGTGGGACATATTCCCCTACAGATACCCACTGACCTTCATGGGGAGGGATCTTGGCCCTTAAGTTACCCTTCTTGGTAGGTGGGGCCCCCGGGGACTATACATGTCCGTATACTACAATATCTATATGTCTGTCTACTTCTCTATTTGTATATATCTAACTATATATCAATTTTTGTATTAATCTACTTATCTATCTATATATATGTATATATATGTGTATATATATACATACACACACATAAATATACATATATATATATGTATATTATATATATGTGTGTATATATATGTATATATTTATATACATTATATATATACACATATATATGTATACACGTATATATATTTATATATATATTTATATATATGTATATATGAATATATTTGTATATATATTTATATATGAAGAAATGTATATATTCATATATGTATTTATTCATATATATATATATGTGTGTGTGTGTATATATATGTTTATATATATGTATATATATGTGTATATATATGTGTATACATATGTATATATATGTATATGTATATATATGTATATATGAGTATATATATGTATGTATATGTATATGTGCAGATATATACATATAAACCTAACTCATTGAAAAATTATAATTGTCTTTTAATAATTACATAAAGTAAAGTACTGTAATTAATGCATGTTAAGTATGGAGCCTATTTTTGCACACTTGGAAATTTTGTATAATATGTAACAGTTGCATAAAATTTCTTGTTGCAGGAATTGTGAAGATGAACATTTTGGTGAATGACTCCCTGGAAACACTTTGGTCAAATGAATGGATAAGAAGAAGCATTGTAATATGCATTGGATTCGGAGTCATTATTTGTGTTAGAAAATTCTTTCAAAACAGAAAAAAGGCTAAGTTAAGGTAAGATAACTTAGGTATATCAATCAATCAGATTGTTTTATCCATTCTGATATTTAGAATCATTATATAAAAAAATGTATGATGTCACTCATTATACCAGCGTGGAATGATAATTCAGCACGTGAACTATCTTAATGTAAGCAAATATTTCAGAGCTGAGTGGAATGCTGCAGGCAAGGATGTTGTAGTTCTTCATCAATTTTGGCGTGGCAAATATTGCCCAAATCTCAGTCCATATGCTTTGAAAGTGGAATGTTTTATGCGTTTGGCCGGAATCAAGTATATTGTAAGTAAAATATATGTTGCAGATATGTACACTCTCTATTGCTTATTTAACAGTAAATAGAAAGAAAAATATAAATTGTGCCATACTACATCCTGTGTTATACCATTGCATCAGTATATTTTGGTAAAGGAGATTTTATTTCACTCTACAGACTGACGCCCAAGAGCCTTTTGGAGCAAGAGGTTTGTGCCCTTGGATCAATCTTAATGGAGAAGACATTGAGGATTCCCAGCATATAGTTGAACGTTTGACGGAGCAGTTTAATGTCAAACTTGATGACCATCTCACACCAGAGAGGAAGGCAACTCTTGAAGCTATAAGAATCATGTTGGAAGAACAGCTGTTCTGGTATGATGCTCTCTAACTCTACATTCAAGAAAGTGATATGATCTTTCTGTTATTCTCTATTTCTTTACTAATACCTAACAATTACCTGTTTTTTTTTTTTTTTGTTTTTTTTTCAGGATTTTGTTCATGTATAGGTATTACCATACAAACTGCAAGGTATTTAAGAAAACTCAAGTATTCCCAACCTGGTTTCTGCATTACTTTTTCCCAATATTCATCTACTACCACTCACAAAAGCGAGGAAGAGCACAAGGTATTGCCCGACATACATTCGCGGAACAGGTCAAGATGACTGAGAAAATTATGGAAATCCTTAATACACTTCTTGGTAAGTTTTATAGATATTCCAGGTTTTGATACTTTATCATTAAGAAAAAGAGCAAGTTTTCATATATCAACAGTAGAACACTGAAGTGGATGAAGTGTTAACAGACAGTTATAACAAGTAATATATTTTGTGATCATTTATGATAAGAAATTCACCCATTCTAAACTGTTATTTGAAGGTTACTTGTTCAGAATTTGACTACGTAATTTTATGCTTGTTTTGTATTGTTGTTTTAAGAAGCTAAACATGGAGCTTGTCTTTGGGAGTGAAACTGTAGTCATATATTACTACTGCAATACATATTTCATATTATGTATTTCTTAATTTTAGTACAATTATATTATTTTTACAGGTGATGGCCAATATTTTGGTGGTGACAAGCCCTGTTCAACTGACTGCATTATTTTTGGATTTTTGGCTCAGGGCATGTGGAATGAGACAGACTCGCCCTTTGAGACACTTATAAAAGGTTAGATGAAGAGAAAGGAGAAATAACATAGGGATTGATATATATCTAGCATGTATTTTATATCATGTTTCCTCTAGACACAAAAAGAAATATGTATGTAATTCCATTTTTATTTTTCAGTTACATATCCAAAGCTAGCTGCTTACTGCATCAGGATGAAGGAGCGCATATATCCTGACTGGAAGAAGCTGTTAAATCCACCTCAAGAATAAAGGTTTAGAAAATGTTGAATAGATATGAAATTGTAGACTGTACAGGTCAAATGCTTCATTTCTAAGATTGTTCATTGTCATTGTGATTTGGGGACTCAATAAATAATAGTATGTCTGTATGTCTGTCATTCTGTTGGCTACAATCTAGAGAACTGAGAAAGATGATGGCTTGGGACTTTCCCCATGTAGTTAAGGATTTTCCTCAGAGTGCAGAGTTTTGTGACTAATGACTATATTCTTACAAAAGTTACGACCTTAAGGATTTGATATAATAGTAAATGGGCACTGCTTATGTAATAGTACACAAACAAGGCACTGTAGCTTCACTCACTTAGCCAGTAGTACAGTAAGGGTACAACTTTGGGCTGCTTGAACAAACTCAAAATGAACTATCTAATAAGTCCGTTCACAGAAAGTTTGGGTGTGTGGCTGTGTGCTTCGATTGGCCATTGCCTTCATATTTTTAATTTGCCTGATAAATTGTTGATAGAAAGTGCATTTGACTAAGATTGTAGGATCATAAGAATGGTTTAATATATTAATATAAGATGCTTTAAACTTAATGTGAATATTATGAAATGTGTTTTTTTTTAATCATAAAATTGATATGACTATGAGCTTAGATGAAAATTTATATGTAAAGTAAGTGAGGTTGATAAATAACAAGAATATATAAAATACTTATACTCATACACATGAAAAATATATGTTACATATATGTGCGTGTGTGTGTGTGTGTGTGTGTGTGTGTGTGTGTGTGTGTGTGTGTGTGTGTGTGTGTGTGTTTGCGCATGCGTGCGTGCGTGGGTGCTTGCGTGTGTGTACGTGTGTACATTCATTCAGTCATTCATTCATACAAGGCAAGTGAAAAGAAATAAACTGATTTATTTTTAAAGCTGTAAATTTTAGAGAACCTGGTTCAAAGAAGAAATTTTTCTAGTTATAATGACTATACTCTTATCTTTCTCCCTGACTGGTTTATAAAGAATGGCCAGGTGGTACCTTTTCTTATCTTGCCACTTGCAAGGCCAATAACCAATAATTGTATATTTTTCTTATTCTTCTCCTCAGCCTCTTCTGCACCTCTTTTATTGTTTCCTTTTTCTCATCTTCTTTTCTTCTACTTCTATTTTTTTTTTTTCTTTCCTTGTCTTGTCTTTTATTGTCTCTTACTTTTCTTTTCTTTTCTTATCTTGTCTTTTACTTTTTTGTCTGTCTTTTACTTTTCTTTTTCTTCTTCTTTTGCTTTATTATCTTCTTCTTTGTCTTCTTCTTCTTCCTCCTAACTATGGTAATTATTGTAGGATTGTAATTAGAATATAGACAAATTTACAAAAAAGTAGATAAATTTACAAAAAAATAAAGAAAAAATTATGTGAAAAGAGCAATTGACATGGTACAGCAGTGCTCACATACCTAATGCATTGCTGATAGATTTATTGTCAAATGTTACCATGTTAGACTTGTCCCAGTGAGTTTTAGCAAGGCCGTTGAAGTTTTAAGGTGCCTTATTAATTACAGTATGTTGGATATGAGGACAAAGGTGGGACTAGTAATCTTACATATAGTTGTGAGAAGTTAGAAAGTTGTAATAAATTAGAATGCTCATTTTTATATTCTTTGCTAAAACATGGAGGACTGCAAACCCAATTTTTAAACCAAATTCTTGGAAGAAATGAAAACAAAGGAAATGCATATGAGAGACAAGGTGATAATTATAAAAGAATAACTGATGTGCTCATATTGACCCTCAGTTCATCATGTCCCCAGTAAGTTTTAGATCTGTGGCCTCCACTGTGAGGTAAAATTAAATTAATTCCATGATGCTCAGATTAGCTGATGCTAGGGCCGGATTTACACAAGAGCTAAATAAGCCAAAGCTTGGGGGCCTTATTTACCAATTAAAGGGCCTCCGATTTTATAATGACTTTTTAGAAGTTATTTAGTATTACATTAATTTGAGTTGTTTGTTTTTGCTCTTGTATAAAGCACTGTTTTTTCAAGCTTCAAAATACCTTTACTTTAACTTCACAAGGGACCTCCAAGCTCCTCACAGCTTGGGGCCACATCAATCTTCATTCTTCCCTGGATGATGCTTGACTAAATACCTAACAATTAATAAATGGTTTATAATCAGGTAATGGAGGTCAAGTAAATATGGAATAGTAATATAAATTTATTGTTCTTGGATTATTAATTAATACAAATTGAATGGTCAGTGTGTGGACAGTATGATAATGGCTATTTTTTTTTTTTCTTTTTCTTTTTACATATTCGCTTTGTGATGAAAGCTGTTATATATGTTGCTTGAATCATTTATATTGAACACTATGACAAATATATATTGTAGTAATAATTTTATCTGGTAATTCACATCTGTTTAGTATGCTGTTATCACATGCAACTGCTTTGAAATAGTACATGCACATACCTAAATCTATAATTCCTATTACATACTCATCATGAGAAATAAATAATGCATCTGAATTGATTAATATGGTATAAGGTTTAATTGACTGTATCCTACCTGATAATCTATATTCACAGCTATGAAGATTAACTACATTTACAAAATATATAAAAGAGATCTACCTCAGTCTCAGAGAATAAGATAACTCAGCCATAGACACTTGTAATATAACTGCCCGGTACACACAATTTTTTATAGTATTTTCCAGTATCTTTGGTGATGCAGTGAAGAAGGTTTATATTAATTTTACTAAACATGGATAAATTACATATATTATCTTTAATTTGCATAATGGCATAAACCAAATCATTTGTCTTTAATTTCTTGATAGACTGCTAGACAAAATCATGCAAATCCAACAAAAACTTTCACATGTGCTGCCTAATTAGTATATATAACCTTAGGAGACTCTTCTCTAATCAATATTTACAGAAATTAAACATTCTTTGGTGACCCATGGAATAATATTAATAATTAATAATAATAGTAATAGTAATAATAATAGTAATAATAATAATAATAGTAATAATAATAATAATAATAATAATAATAATATTATGAATATGAATAATATTAATATAATAATAATAATAATAAATGCAACGGTACATTTTAACACAATTCTTATCATGTTAAGCACTGTGTGATAGAGTTATTTTAGACTCAGTTACGAACCCATCCCTAAACACTTCATATTTATATTTATTTGTTCTGTAATATAAAATAAGTGAAGAGTAATATAATTTTAACAAAATATATTGGTTTATTTAGTAGTTACCAATAGTATGGGAATTATTTTTTCTTTAATATTCAAATACTAAACAAAATAAATCACAAAAGAACTTTCTGTCACTATTTAATATGTTGCCTTATTAAGGGGAAGATATATTTTTTTTTTTACAAATTCCATAAACAACTGAGTAGGAATGTTAGAATAAACCCCTAAGAATCTTCAATTAGTTAAACAAATATATTTCTTCTAAACTTTATATATGAAACTTGCATCAATATCAACAACATATAGATTATTACAATATTAGTAACATCAAGAACTACCCTTTCCACAGCTTATCTAAAATCATGTAATAGTCAACACTGCCTTTGTGAAAACCTTTGTGAAAACCCTTACTTGCTTTAAAGATTAACAGAGAATGCCATCTGTTAATCCTAAAATGAACTCTTCATATTTTGTAAGTAACAATCATTTAAGCACACTAATTGAAGAAAATACTACAACACTCCAACACCTATTTCACATAAAATTCTACTTCTCTACCCGACACTTTGCCTTTCAAGGTATACCACCCATGGAATCACTTGTTACATGATACTGGCAGGCCCACATCCACAGGAATCAAGTTTTCCTCACTGTTCACATGGAGAAAGTCAGAGAGCATTCATTATCACAGGGGAATGAATTAAACTTTGGGTAGTAACAGACAAGCGGGAGATACAAAATTTTAAACACTGGAATTTCTCTATTTTTTTTGGAAAAGTGTTTCTACTAAATGAAACTTGTAACACAAAATTAAAAGAGAATTTTATGTGTAAATTTCAATTGTCATAAACTTTCTTTTGAATTCCCTCATCCTTTTTTTACTCTTAAGAAAAGAATCACTTATGTAAATCATCTTCAAAGATAAAAGAATGGCTACAACTTAGCATTCACTTTCTGGAAAAGCATTAAAACTTACAAGGGAATATAAAAAAGGAGGAAGGAGGAAGAGAAGAAAGATGAAGATGATGATAATGATGGTGCTGCTGATGATTAGGAGACAGAGAGGGAGAAAAGGAAGGGAGAAAAAGAAAGGAGAGAAAGAAGAACCAAAGAAAAAGTTGAAAAAGTGGAGGCATTGACATATCACAGGAAGAAAACAAAACAAATGGAAGTTGCACAAGTTTTATACATCTTCTGACAAGATCAATTCACTTTTATTCTAATATATGTCTCACTCTTGTATCAGGAAACACCATACATAAAACTTTAATAGGTCCTAAAAGAAGGAAAAGAAAAACAATAATTTA
>NC_061832.1:7390376-7425376 GCF_019202785.1 Penaeus chinensis
GTTGCCAAAGGGCATTCAGAGAGCAAACAAGGCTAGCACCACAAGGGGTTGCATGGTCCTTCTCAAGAAGCATTAACTACAATTTTTCAGAAATGTGTCAAGAAATGAAAGAATAGGCAGATACAGATGTACTCCTGGTTAGTAAGAAGAAAAAGGAATGTTAATCATGATTCTTCTATTCCATTTAAACTCATGCCACAGCATTGCATCCACTGTCATATTAAATTTGATGTAGAGATAATCTGAAAAAAATACAGTTATGAATGTTTTATGTTTAAATACAAAATTACTAAACAAAAGAGAAAAAAGTAAAGAATGCAATAAATATAACTGAGAATATACTACCAATAAATTTCATATTTTCTTTTTGAGAACAGTTTCACTGCATTTCATTCGCTTAAGCACTCACAATGCTGATCCTGCAATGAAAACCAGTCCATGGACAAAGGAATTCCTCTGTGTCCAAGGAGTCCATGCATGCTATCAGGTATTAATTGATGATAAAGCACTCATGTGACCACCTGTTTATATATACCTAACTCACTAGATCCTATGATATTGCTTTTACTAGTTCAGAGTTAAAGACTGAGCCACAACTAGGTGCTCTTGTTGGCCTCTGGATACTAACCAGATAAAGCTGGCACAGTTCGCATAATCTACACACCTACTCATTGCTAAGGACCCCATGGAATACGCATCAGAAACAGAAGTAGGGATCTCTTCTCTGCTTACTTGTCAATGCTATTGGTCCTAAATTATATACTATACAAGTCTTTTCACCCTCCAGTTTGAGCTCTCCTGTCATGGAGAAAAATCAGACAACTGTCAAATTTGGCACTCCCTCCTCAAAATAAAGGTATACAAACACAAAATCACAAAAAATGCACAAAAAAACATCCTAATTTCACTGCTGAAACAAATAAAATTATTGACGTTCAAAACATGCAAAGCTCAAAATCATCTAAAATCAAATGTATTTATATATGCAATTGCTTGTGTTGTTGTTGATAATGTTGTATGTTCTAGCTTCATAATGTGTGCTATAAGTGAGGTCTGTTTTAGTCATATCTAAATACTCATATGGTGCTGCTGTCCAAGCCATTACTAAACATTTTGCGCTACTCTCATGTGTTTACTTGTAGAGATGTATGAAAATTACTACCGACAGAATACATCTTAGATTTTATCAATTTCAATACTATTATTTCATATACTATTAAGTTTTGGCTGATGATTACCATAACCAGGATATTTACTAAAAGAAAAGAAAAGAAAGAAGAAACATTTATACATCACTGTCTTTATTGATTAATACATCAAGGTATATCTTGTTATCTATAGCACCAGCAGTGCTTCTGTCAACATGAAGCTTAGAAGTAAAATATAAAGTATTCCAGGGTTCTAATAATACATAAAATATCTTAACACAAAATAAATGTGTATACATTGCTAATATAAAATATATATATGTAAATTTAACAGTAGGCTCAAAACATGACAACAAATGGCATATCTCTTTACGACTTACAAAAACCTGTCTCTCCTATAAACACTCCAGCTCCTAAGCTAAAATACACTGTACAATTCAAAAAATATATATATTAAATCAAAACACAAATAAGTAAAGGAAATCTTGATCACGGAAAATAAAATTATAATCTCGCATTCGGGATCCTACCGCCCTTGCTTATCTCCTGCCTCAAAAACCTTTTCTCGCCCTTTAACTCACCCATATAGCCCGTATCGAGGATGATAGTGGGCGTGGTCTTAATGGGCACACTCGCCCTGGGTGAAGTGCCACACAATTGCCGGAAACAACAGAGATACATTGCCATATTGCAAGGCTCCTCCTTCGCCGCCTCACAACCAAAACATCGGGGACACTGATGCCAGATCCGCCGCGCGCATCATGCCAGCTCGGGCGCACACCCTCGGCCAAATGAAGGGAGTCATTATAATCACTTACCGCCTAAATTAGTATTATATATATTTATATATATATATATATATATATATATATGTGTGTGTGTGTGTGTGTGTGTGTGTGTGTGTGTGTTTGTTTGTATGTATGTATGTATGTATGTATGTATGTATGTATGTATGTATGTATTTATGTATGTATGTATGTATGTATGTATGTATGTATGTATGTATGTATGTATGTATGTATGTATGTATGTATGTATATATGTATGTATGCACTTATGAAACTTTAAAAATTAGTATATTCATATATGCAAATACACACACACACACACACACACACACACACACACACACACACACACATATATATATATATATATATATATATATATATATATATATATGTGTGTGTGTGTGTGTGTGTGTAGGTGTGTGTGTGTGTGTATGTATATGTATACACACATATATATATATAAGCATATGAATATATCATTTTATTATCTATATTTATAAGTGTATAAATGTGCAAATGTATAGACACACTCAAACATGTGTGTGTGCATATATACTGCGTTTTATGTATCATTAACAAGCTGGTGCAATAAACTGTATTATTTTGGCTTTGGGGTTAATGGAGAAACGATCGCCATAACGTTTATAGAACGGCAGAAAGTCTCACAATGGTGCAATGGCAGGGCGCAACTTCTAAGATTCCCTCGTCAAGCATGCAATCGGAAAGATTCGAACCACGGCTTTAGCTTCTCGTTAGAACAAATGTGGTAATAAATAAATATATAAACATACATGTGTGTGTGTGTGTGTGTGTGCAGGGGTGTCACTTAAGGGGGGTATGGGGGTTGGTTCACCCCCCCTAACTCTTAAAAAGCCTCTTTTTGCAGGGCAGAATCTAGTTCTGCAGGGCAAATTTTCTCTTACGAAATCTGCCTCAATAGCCGATAAGTACTCAAGATATATGAATAACTATATGAAACTCATTGTTGATGATACTTGATTTATAACATACTTGATTTATAACATTTATAACAGGCTACTTATAAAGAGCTAGTGAGCATTTTCTTTTTCGTGATTTGCAGGGCAAACATTATTTTTTCAGGACAAATTTACCCGTCACCCCCCCCAACTCATAACATGAAGTGACGCCCCTGTGTGTGTGTGTGTGTGTGTGTGTGTGTGTGTGTGTGTGTGTGTGTGTGTGTGTGTGTGTGTGTCGCTGAGGTTCTGTCCGCCTGTTCCCCTGCCCGCGCGGTTCCTCAATGTTGGGTTTGATGCGGTTGAGGAAGTCTCGGCATCACTTGACTGGGGTGGCTGATCAAGTTTGTGATTCTGTAGCCTTGGCGTTGTTATAAATTACCTTTATCAGGGAATGTGACAGCTAATGACGGAGTACAATCAATCTGAGTATATGAAGAAAGAGTATATTAGTATGTATTGATGTCCTCTATATTGTAGTTTGTGCGCTAAGGTTGTAACAGAAAGGAAAATAACCACTTTTATGATGTGCTTTCTTACTGGAATGTATTAAATATATTAACCCATTGATTGCCCCATTCCTTGAATATCAGGGTGGGGGTAAATAAAAATGTTAACATCAAGAAATGTAAGTGTAAACAGGATGAAATTAGGTAGGCATGATAATTAAATCCTTGATGACTGGAGCCACTGGTTCTGCCCTCATATTTTTTGTCAGGGCACTGGGAGGACTTTTGCTGTTTGTTTTTTTTCCCTCCATGCTTCAGCAGCTCGACTGGAATGTTACCAGCTGGTGGTCTTCCCCTTACAGGACCCGAATGGCTTTTTTGACCTCATCAGCTAACAGTGGGTTGGGTTCAGTCTCCACTTGCAAGCTTGGTGGCTCAGAAGGATATCTCGTTAAACCTTGCCGTTTTACAAGTTTCTGCAGTGCTCAAGTCCATCGTCCCAGCACAGTGGCATATTCTGTGAGGATGTTGTCATTGGCGTGGGTCCTCGATGTGCCATGGACCCTCTTGCTGTTGCCATTTGCCTTGCCTTCTTCCACACTGCGACACTGACCTTCAAGACAGTCTTCTTTTGCTCCCTTTACCTTTTTCCTGACCTTACTGTTGAGAAGTTGGTCTTTGTTTGTTGGTATCAGTTCCCATCCTTGGTCTTTATTCAAGGCTCTTCTTTCGTTGCAGAGGTCAAGAAGTCTACCAGTGACCTAAGTACATTTCATGCTCTTCTGTTCCCCTAGTATTTTCTCTGCAGTTTAGAGAAGCCGCTCTTTCAAGTTCCAGGAAGGGTGTCCGAATAGAGAATCATTACACATTTTATTTAACACATGCAGGGAAAATTGCTGTTAAATTTTCACGCAAAACTCATAACAACTAAATGAACATTTTGAATATATTTCCATTTCACATATTTCCTTTTCTTTTCTCTTCTGTTTACTTACATTATATTAACACGCGTATGAGACAGCGTCTAGCTTCCTTTCCACGTTACAAATAACCAAGTTAAATAATTTCCCTTTATTTATTTATTTCAATGATGTATGGTGTTGGAGTATCATTACAGTTATCATCATGACTGACGACTTTTTTCATTAACAGAGTGGAAAAGTAAGTGAAAAATATAATAAGACACTGGCAGATAATAACGATGGAAGAATGAATCAATTATGATATCAAGAATCCAATAACCGTGGCATTTATAACGGATAATAAGTATTGTTAATAATAATTCTGATGGAATTGATGATATCATATAACGATATCGACGATGATGGTAATCACTTCCCGCTGATGCTGTTGATAATGATGATATTAAGTACTGAGGGGGTATTTTTCCATGTAGTTTAGATTGTAAAGACAACTAGTAAAACCCGAATATAGTAAGGGCATTTTTCACATTCTCTCTCTCTCTCTCTTTCATTATTTATCTCTCTTACTTTCTTACTTTTTTATAACGCAAAGATAATGCTGGAATTACAGTGCCATTGCGCAATACCTGTCGCCGCTATACTAGTTTGAGGCTGTTCACACACCCGCAGAAGTGCACATGCGCTAACCCACCCCACCTACACTATTTACACACACATACACACACACATAAAACATATGTATATATATTTTTTTACATATATAGATATATGTACGTATGTGTGTACATATATATGTATATATATACATATATATGTTTATATATATGTACATTAGGGTGTTTCAATAATTGTCGATTTTCTAAAATTTGCTCGAATCCCGGGGGCAAGTTAAGAAATAGGCGCCTATGAATTTTCTGAGTTTCGAAATGTATTTTTTATTAAAATCAAAGAATATCTCGCATTCTCTGTTTTCAATTGAAAGTTTTGATAAAATTATGATTTAGACACCGCATCGAATGCCAAATAACGCCCCGTTTTTTGTTGTCGGTATAATTATTTTATTTTTAAAATACCTCAATATTATACTTTTCTTTAATATTTTTGCATCAAAATTATTTATATTATAAATTGATATTATATTAAGTTCTGTAATTGCCATAAGACTAATTCTTCAATTAGTAGGCTTGACTTCTCTTTACTTTGTCTTCTCCCCCCCCCCCCCCCCCCCCGAATCGGGCTTGGGTCGCTGAGAGCATGCTTTGGCTCTCGGACTTCTCACTTCGCTTAAATGATTTGAAGTAATATATTCTATATAACAAGAGGCTATAAAAGGAAAGAATTCTGGTAATGATTTTATTTGGAACATTATATAGTGCATACAGTATCATTTTCATTCTACTCTTTTGTTTACATTGCCATATCTCCGACTGCGCCGTTCTGTAGTTTCTGTTACAACAACAATTCTGTTTATGTCTTCACATTTTTTCATGTCTCCAATCAGTTTTTCACAGATTTGATTATGGCCAGGTATTAATGAACTTTTGGGTTTCCACATATCGATTTCATGCATATCATAGGCCAAATATGCAAACTTCATATCTGTGGTCAGATGTTGGGAAATTGAATCTTTCACACTCAGATTACACAGTTTTTCTGCAGTGCAATTGTGCTTCTCCTTATTTTTGAATAGGGCTGGTGTGTATGGCCATTTTTCACGAATTCCTATTTTCAAGATCTTTGCAACTTCATCGACGTAATCATGATCAACAGCCAAGGGAAGAAGTGTACCATCTGCATTATACAGATGTCTGTTGATGGACGAGAAGTAGTTGCTAGGAAAGCCAAGTTCACAGCCAATCCTGGCATACCTCCTTGAAGTTTCAATAGCAGTTCTGAAAAGAGTCATTCCATTGCTGTTCACAGCAGAACGCCAGCATATGAAATGAACTTTTGCAAAATCAAAAATACTTCTGATTGTTCTTGGATTTTATTTCAGTGCTTTCAGACACTTTATGGTGTTGTTCTTTATTCCAATCTTGGATTTATTGGGCAAATCATCATCAGGCAGATGTGTAGGAGGGAACAAAAAAATCCCAGCCACCTGGCACCAACTGGCAAAAGACATTTCTGCAATATCTTCAGTGTTGCATATAAATCGGACTTCTGCATTGTTGGTCTGCTTCCATTTCAGTCTGTTAAATTCCCGTCTTTGCGCCTGATAATCAACACTTCCGAGTGATCCATTGCTTTCTTGTACTTTTGCATCATACCAATCTATATCTTCCTTGAGGATTTCTCGGGGTTGTTTCTTTGCCTTGAATGACACAATCACAGTTTTCGAGAATTTTGTCTTCAGTGTTACATTTCTGATGGAGTCGTAGTACTCTTTCTTTATTTTCTTCATTTTTTCTTTCATATACCAAGGTGATATTGTCTTAATGCCGAATTTGCTATACAGCACAGCAATTTCCGCCTGCAACTTGGATAAAATCAGAGATTCCGTAATAGTCAAATTATTGCATGGCAAGCTATCTTTTGAGCATCCTTTTAGTGTCTGGTTACCATGTCCTTTTAGGGCACAGTATCGAGCAAGAATGTCACTCTTCGTCAGTGGTCTAGGTGGCAAAACATCAATGGTATCAAATTCTTTCAGTATAGGTGTATCGGCACTTCGCAAACCACCACGTCGAAGTGCCGTATTGCCACTGACGAGATCGTCACCACAATATAGGCATTATGAAGGTAGCACAAGTTTATATGGAAATGCATAGTGACTGGGAATCTTTACGGAAGTCCCCAGGAATCATTCGCAATGACCTAAGTTACCCTATGTTTGATTCTGCCATAATGTCGGATGAACCGAAATGCCCTTCCGTGGGTCATGCGGGTCACAGCTGAAGCCGCCGCACCTCATCCCAGCGCCGGAAATGGTAATATACTTTAATCAAAAATTGCGAATAGTAGATATTTTTTTATTTGTCTAATATTTTGCATGTCGTCATTTAAGCATAGTAGGCGCCTGTTTAGTAACTTGCTGAATGATTCTGAAAAAGTCGGATTTATTGAAACACCTTACTGTTCACACACCCGCAGAAGTGCACATTCGCTAACCCACCCCACCTACACTATTTACACACACACACACACACACAACCACACACACACACACACACAAAACAACACACACACACACACACACTCACACGTAAGTACGCACGCACGCACGCACGCACGCACGCACGCACACACACACACACACACACATACACACACACACACACACACACATAAAAAATATGTATATATTTTTTTTTTACATATATAGATATATGTACGTATGTGTGTACATATATATGTATATATATACATATATATGTTTATATATATGTACATATGTACATAATTGTATATACAAATATATAATATCTATATACACACATATACATATATATGAATATATATGTATATATATATATAAACATACACATAATAACACACACACACACACACCCGCATATATATATATATATATATATATATATATACATATATATATACACACACACACACATATGTGTGTGTGTGTCTGTGATGGTTCTCGATATTCGTCCTCTGGCGATACTTCAAAAATATTGATCAGACTTCTTTGATACATTCGTTGCTCGCTTCTTATGTATACGAATTAGAGAACATATTGCCTATGTATACAGTTGATATATTCTCCTAAATATGTACGGACTACCGTTATGTAAATTTAAAATATAGCTTAATGAGCATGAATCAATACGGTCTTTGGGTTTATTCTGACCAATGTCAGTCTTTTTTTCCAGGTGTTTCTATCTAAAATGGCTTCAGGGGCAAGAGATACACACGTGGAGGATATGATACGACACACTTGGAAGGTAATCGTGACACACCTGTATGCCGTGACGCATGGCCTCAGATCCATCGGTATGTGTATATATATGTATATATATGTATATAAATATAGATATATATGTGTGTTATGTGTATACATATACATACATGTGTATGCATGTGTCCCTCGCCACGATGGCCGAGTGGTTAAAGGCGCCAGATTCGAATTCACGATCGGTGGTTCGAATCACAAAGCTGGTCTTAATTCATTTAAAGACTGGCACGATAGTCCAGTGGTAGGAGCACTGGACTCCGACCCTCGTGGTCCCGGGTTCATTTCCCCGTCGCGGCGGTCGTAAAAAAATGCCTGCGCTCTGACTGCTGGCTCGAGCCCGAGAAAACGACATATCGCCTTGAGAAGTCAAACGCAATTGTCGTAGGGGAAGTCACCGCCGTGGCACAAGTGTTAGCGCGCCGAACCGCAGTTGATTAGGAAGGGCATCCAATCAGGCAAGGGTGACACTGCCATATAACCTCTCAATAGTGAATTGAGAGAGGCCTATGTCCTGCAGTGGAATGGATGGCTGTTGAAAAAAAAGAAAACAATGTATGCATGTATTGACACACACACACACATATGTGTGTGTGTGTGTGGACACGCCCTGACTTCGTACTAACTCCTGCCCCCGTGCTCCTGGGGTTAAAGGGCAGATGTGGGGAGGCAGGCCTTGTCAGTCTGCCTCCCCAGGATATTCGTATTGGCAGCTGAGCATATAGTAGGGCGAGTTGTGGGTCCCTCTGGGTTGGTGACCGCTGGGACTCGGGTAGGTAGGGCGGGTTACTCGTCATCCCATCTGGGTCCCAGCGGCCACCAACCTGGCGTGAGGCTTGTGGGGGAAAGCCCCAGGGAGCCCTGCAGGCGGATTATGGGACCTGCAGCTAGCCAAGCTCCTCTATATGGGGCTGCGTCGGTAGGGGTGGCAGAGGTGGCGCCCACCCGGAGTGACTGCCCGAGGTTAGACCTCAGGCGGGCTGTCAGGGTGGGGGCTTGGAACGTTCATTCCTTGCGACAGGACGATCGGTTACCACTACTGTCAAGGGAATTGAAGCTGCTGAGAGTTGAGGTGGCTGCTCTCTCGGAGGTGAGAAGACCTGGCAGCGGCACGATTAGTGTGGGTGGCTTCACTTAATACTGGTCGGGCCTGCAGCGATGGCCACTATCTCCAGGGAGCAGCCATAGCCATCTCCAGCAGACTTCAATCCTCGGTAGTAGAGGTCACTCCAGTCGATGAGCGTATAATGGTATTGAAACTGAAGCTTTCATTTGGCTTCATGTCTCTTATTGCTGTGTTCGGTCCTACGGATGTATATATACTTGAGGTGAAAGAGATGTTTTACGTCAAACTTGCATCTGTGACAGACATTTGTCCTCGGCGAGATATTTAAATTGTTCTGGGTGACTTCACTACAGTATCCGGCTGCGATTGAGCTGGCTACGAGATGTCTGTCGGTCCTCATGGCTTAGGAGCTGATGCTGGCAGCCAGAATAGCCTCCTTTTTCGTGACTTTGCTAGGTCCGAGAAATTGAGGAGTTCTGGCTCCTGGTATCAGCGTTCTGACCCGGCACCGTTGGACTTGGTACAGCGATACGGGTAGTGTAGCCAAGGAGATCGATCATTAGCACTTGATGGAGGATCCTCCAGGGTGTATCGAAGTGCTGAGTTCTGTGGAACTTATCATAGATTAGTTGTGGCTAATCTTCGGGTCCACTTTAGAATCCCCCGTCGCCCAAATGAACACCCTAGGGTGTTTCATATGGACAGATTGAGGGAGGATGAGTGTGCCCGGGGGTTTGCCGATGCTATCTCTGGTCATTTCTCAGCACTCTAGGGCCTGACGGACCCTGGAAGCCACAGATGCTTGGCGTGCGGCTCGATTGTTGGTTGATCGCAACTTGCACCGTTCTCTGGTGCACAGGACTAGGTCACTGTTGAGAAGGGATAAGGAACAGTTTATCAGGAATCTTGCAGAGGAGGCCAAAAGCCATTTCCTAGTAAATGATCTTCGTCCTACCTACCAAGCCCTGAGAAAGCTGAACTCCAAGCCCTCCTCACAGATGACTGCAGTCCGCTCAGCAAGTGGCCAGACATTCTCAGATCCTGATGGGTTGTGTGTGTGTTGGGCTGAGTATTTTGAGCAGCTGTATCAGGTTGATCCACCAACAATTAACATGGATGCGGGAAATGTTGAGATTCCTCTGCCGAGGGGCTTGCATGTAGTCCTGTGTGCCATCTGGCAGACTGGTACTATTCCCCCTGACCTGCTGAGGGTTGTGGTCATCCCTCTCTGGAAGGGGAAAGGGGATCGGTGGGACTGCAGCAATCACCAAGGCATTACACTACTCAGTATACCAGGCAAGGTACTCATGCACATCCTACTGAGATGTATCAGAGACCACCTGCTGAGGCACCAAAGGCCGGAGCAATCTGGATTCACTCCTGGTAAGTCCACAATAGACCGCATCCTGGCGCTTTGAGTCATTGTAGAGCGACGTCGTGAGTTCAGACGTGGGCTGCTCACAGCTTACATCGACCTCAAGAAGGCGTTTGATATGGTGTATTGCGAATCACTCTGGGAGATCCTGAGGCTAAGAGGAATTCCAACAAGGATTGTTGGATTAATAGTAAACTTGTTTACAGGCACTGAAAGTGCTGTAAAGTGTGGTGGGGGCTTGTCGAGCTTCTTCCCTGTTAGTTCAGGTGTGAGGCAACGCTGTGTTCTTGCACCAACACTTTTCAACACTTGATTGGATTGGATTGGAGTTACTGTCCACTGTGGAGCAACTCTGGGCAATATCAAGGTTACAGACCATGACTTTGCTGATGATGTTGTCATTCTATCTGAGTCTCTGGAAACCCTAGTGGCGGCTCTTGATGCAATTAGCAATGAAACGAAGTCCCTGGGGCTAGAGGTCTCCTGGACCAAGACCAAGATCCAGGATTTTTCGGGGCCTACTAGGAGACCCTGTGCTTGCATGAAAACATCGAAGTCACAGAGAGTTTTATATACCTCGGTAGTGCAGTTCACGACTCTGGGCTGTCAGACCAGGAAGTCTGTAGACGGATTGGACTGGTATCAGGGGTGATGAAATCTCTCGACAAGAGTATTTGGAGATGCCGGTACCTGTACAGAAGGACCAAGCTACGTGTCTCCAAGGCCCTGATACTGCCAGTTTTACTGTATGGTAGTGAAACCTGAACGCTATCTTGTGCTTTGAAATCTCGTCTTGATGCCTTTTATAACAGATCGGATCATGGGGTACAGTTGGTGGGACCATTTGTCCAACCAACGGTTGCACCGTGAGACCGGTACAGGACCTATTACTTGCACAATCCGCGATCGCCAACTCAGGCTTGGAACGATTCCCGCAGGATGACCCTGCCCACCAGGTTGTCTCTGTGCGAGACAACCCTGGGTGGAGGCCTATGGGACGACCGAGGAAGTCGTGGTTTTGGCAGATCGATCAAACCTGTCGTGAGGAGCTAGAGATGGGTCGGGCCCCTGCCTGGCGGCTCGCCATGAGGGACCCTCGTAGGTGGAAGCTAAGGGTGGATGCGGCTATGCGCCCCTGCCGGCGTTAGCTCCCAAATGATGATGATGATATATATAATATATATATATATATATATATATACACACACACACGTAATACTATGTATTATGTATGTATGTATCTGTATGTCTATATCTACATCTACAAATATATCTATATCCATATATATCTGTCTATCTGCACACCCACATACATATAAGTTATATGTACATGCAGACACACATGTAGGTAGGTATGTATGTATCAACTTCATGTAACAAAATTAAAAATAATCAAAGGTACAATCTCATCTTCTGAAGGAGTCTTCGAAGTGACAAAATGTATAATTTTTAATGTTTCTTTTATTTTTTTTACCCATGTTACTTTACTTGTATTTGTTCCATTTCTTGTATTCTATGCAGAAATTGTTCAAATGTATCCTTCTTCCCCTTTAAGCATTGCATATATTGCACAATGTTATTTCATTTCGACATGCTTTGTAACCGCGCCATGCTAGGGGGGCTGTCAGACATAGCGTATACATCTTTATTGAATTTATAAATAAATAATATATATACATTATCATCAGTATGAATGTACCACTCAAAAGTCCTTAATACGAATAAATGTACTAACTTACTGAAACATAACACATTCATCCTGAGACTAAACCATGGCCGAATTAAATATTTCCCGACATTGGTAAGAAGCAACGCCCACGGCCTCCCTCCTCCGTCGCTCAGAAATCAACATTTGTTTACCGTCTGCTGAAGGAAGATCATACCACGTGTTTAGAGCTCGCTGATTCGGAAGTCATGGCTGTTCGCTGTCAGTTTGAGGGTTCTAATGAAATTGGGGTGTTTACGAGGCTGACTAATGCATATTGTCTGACTGGTGTCGCTGCATCGTCTAATTTTTACAGGTAAGAAACTCGGGGTCTCGTTATGTGAAGTGCGGAAGCATGTCCACGAAATAGTCATGATTGGAAGTCGCTTTTTTCTCTTATTATTTTTCCCTTTCGTATCAAGGGTACTTTTTGAATAGATAGTGTTGAGAATAAGCAAAAAGTCAAAGATTTAAATAGCTTCTTTTTTACTCAACCATGAATACTCGTCAAATATCTTCATATTCTAAAATTGATAAATAAGAACGAGGAAACGAGGCATATCTCCCAGTAATTTATATAATGTCCGATATTATTATTTTTTTTTTTTTGTGTGAAAATAAGTGAATATTAGAAGCCTGTCAGGTATGTATTTTATGGTTAATCCAAAAAATTGGGTCTTCATTTCAGTATTTTTGAGGAACACTTAAGTGAAGTCATCCCAGTTGTCCACACTTCAATTGCAGGATGCCGGATTGTAGGGTCCATGGTAACAGGTGTGTAATGTCTGAGAACTTGTTTTGAGCATTTTTTTTATTTTATTTTTTTCCAAACTTAACTATGATAAGAATTAGGTATGCTCACTTCCCCTTTCTGACCAAGTTTATTTGCTTTTTTGACTTTTAATCTGTAATGAACCCAAAGTTCAAACTTTTGAGAATGGCTCACTTGGTCTTTAATGCTTGATAAACTAAATAAATGAGGTAACTGTTGATACTTCAGTGCTTGGTAATTATCTGATTTACCAACATGAAATATTTTTTGGTGTAAAATTAAGCTCATCAAGCAATAAAGACAAATTATGTCATTCTCACAAGTTGAAGCTTTGGGTTCATTTTGCCTTATAAGTCCTAAAATCAATTAAACTTGGACAGAAAGGGGAGAGGGTATATGCACATGTAAAATGCAAAGAGAAAACAAAATGTAATTAGCTTAGCTATGCCAGAGGTGCAGAATCCTTGGGGAATGGACAGGAGGGTGGGACACTGGCCTGGAGGGAAGATGGGGAGGGAGGAGAAGCACAGGCAAAGACCCTTTGGAGTCTCTGGATAGGGGAGCTGGAGAATGCATTACAGACATTTTCAGAATTTGGAATTCCCCCACTATGTCCCATTCACACTGAAATAGAGGTGGTGATATAGCCTGCTATTTTTGAAAAGAGGATACTCGTTGTAGGTAATTCAGCAGTAAAGGTCAGTTTACCAATGTGCTCAAGTGAAGTAACTTGGACTTTGGGAATATCCAAATTAGAATTGTACTGAAATATCTGTCCATTAAACTAGAACAAAGAGTACCATGTTTCTCATCCTTTGTGTACATGAAACTTAACTCTGCTTTCCTAATTGTACTGATACAAATATATAATTTCTGCTTCTACCCAAAACAAAAAATTGTCAATTTCTCAAACTTAAGTTATAAAGACAATTTTTTTTTTTTTTTTTTTTTTTTAAGATATCTATTAGGATAGATTTCTTAGTTTGATTCCCTTTTTTCCATTATGACAACATTCTATGTTTTAGAATTAGTTCATAAACATTACATTCCAGTAACATATGTATGCTTTTCAATTAGATCATTAAGGCCAACACACATGATTTTCAGGTAACCGCCATGGACTTCTTGTACCAAACAGCACAACTGACCAGGAATTGCAACACATTCGCGATCACCTTCCTGATAAAGTCAAGGTCCAGCGTGTAGAAGAGAGATTATCTGCACTGGGAAATGTGGTTGTTTGCAATGATTACGTTGCTCTTGTTCATCCGGACATAGATAGGGTGAGTTTCAAGAGATAATTTTGGTGTGGTATTATGTTTAATTTTTATAGTCCTTCATCTTCATATTATTCATCATAAAATGTAATTAATCCATTGAATACAGGTGCCTTAGGGCCTGCATGTGGACCATATCTAGGCAATAAACGTGTGTGGTGACTGTCCCGGATATGCAGCTTGTAGACCTGGCCCACATGATCTCTTGTGTGCAGTAGCAAGATTCCTTGCCACTTTGCAATGTTATTTTTTTAATTTTTGTAATCAGTTTTTTTGTAACACAACCTGTGCTGCCACTCATAGCAGGCAGGAATAGAATCCTGAGCATGGAAATAATGTTCTCCCAGGAGGCAGCACTTTTCCAGTAATTTGTCATGGATGGAACATCCCAACCAAGTTTATTGGTGGAAATCATGCAAGAGCCCCTTCCTAAATGCCCAGTGAGTCTAGTCATCCTCCAAGATCTTTGTGCATTCATGAGGAGTCATTTCCGTCACCCAGGCCCTCACTAATTTTTCTTGATGTCACATTCCCGTCATCTGGCCCTCTGCCATTTTTTTCTTTTGTGACATAATAGTCATGTCACCCAGATCCACTGGGTTAAAAGGTCTAAGTGTTAACCACTAGTGTCATGTTGACCACTACTCCATCAGTTATAATCTGGTAAGATTGGAATTTATAGGCCTTTATGATGAGAAATTATTGGTAATTGTTTATCAAATAAGAACCTGCCTAATTTCTAACATGCCAAGTGAGCATGCTGTGTGAGGGAATGGCTTGACAATTACTCCATTGTCAGATTTCCTCAAGATTAGTGTTACCTAGCACCCATTTGAGTGCTGCAATACTACTTCTTACAACCCTTTATACTCTCTTGAGTAAAGGTGGTAACAAGTGGAATACAACCTAAATATTTTTACGCATATAGGCCACTGAATAACAGATTTTTGTTCCACTCACTCAGGAGCAGGCTTAGTGTTTGTTATAAGACTAATACATCCAATTTTACATGTGACTTCCCCTTTTTGTAAACTTCACTTTACTTCATTATTATATCAATTGGTTATTATAAACACATGAAATAACATTATACATTTAATGGGGTTATTTATGCCAGTGAATTTCCTTGTCTCCTGATGAATCCAAGTTCTCCCCTTAGAGAATATGAGGTGTTGCAGACCCTTTTCTCGAGTAATGTATGGTCATACAGAATTCAGTAAGGTTGTAACCGGAATTAGGAAATTCTGATAAATTCTCATGAACATCAACGTTTGATGAATTAGTACTGAACTGCGGCACAAGTACCACACAAGTGTCCCGGCCTCTCCTGACTGTGCTGACCCAGCCTAGAGCACAGTGGTGCCCTTGTTTACAATGCCTATAGAGTATCACCCCTATTTCCCCGAGACCAGGTGTCTATATTGCCTTGTAAAACACTAAAGCCTTATCCCTCCATAGGATAAACACCAAACTCTGTAGCTGCAATGGAATGTGGAGTTCCCCCGGAACTACCATTCCATCTACCATGCAACCTTTGGAAAACCCAAATCCATGGTGTATAGTGGTCTTACCAGGTCAGGATTACCTATAGATTACCATTCTAATGCTACTATCATAAGTCTGGCTGTTGACATTAGCTATCCATGACAGATCACTGCATTTAAAGTAGATTTGTATGTGTATAGAATGTAGCCAGTATTATTCTTCCCTTCCCTGCTTGATCTGTGGAGTGTGGCTGTATGTTGTGAACATTTTGGCTGAAGACCAGGGTGACAGGAATGACTTGCCATGAGTGTACAAAGTTCTTGGAGGGTGATTAGACTCTTGCTATTTAGGAAAGGGGTTTTGCATTATTTCTATTGATAAACAAATGTGGAATGTACAGTCCATGAGCCATGACAGGAAGAACACCTTCCCCAGGGAGGACACCATTTCCTTGCTAAGAATCGTATTCCTGGCCGCCATTACCAGTGACTCAGGTTGTATTACAGAAAATTTAATATTATAGAAAAAAGGGACACAAATTACAAAATGTAACTTATTCTCGCACTGAGTTGCTGACTACCTAGAGCAGTGGTTCTTAACCTCATAGCTACCATGCCCCCTTAAGGCATTTGTCCTTCCCTCCATGCCTCCCTTACATTTATAGAGAAAATTATAAGTATATTTTGTTAGTCTTTTTAATGAGTTTGAATTAGTGGCATTATAATTAAACTTTCCATTATGTGACCATGTTCTCTTTAAAAGAATAACAAAGATAATTAGAAAATTATTGCTCATGCCCCCTTTTGAAAATACTGAATCCCTCCTAGGGAGTGTGCCCCTAGGTTAAGAACCATTGACTGAGATATCATATTTAGTCTATGTAAGGAAAAACTATTACCCTCTGGATAAAGAAGATCAAATTATTCTCGCACAAGAAGATCAAATTACAAATATGGGCATTGGAAAATAGCAAAAAAGCAAAAAATGCTTATGCAGCTTAATTTATTCTGTTTTGTACATTTACCCTTCTTGTTTTGAGTGTATGATTTGTCAGCAAAGGTATTTTTATTATCATTATTATGTATCTATATATCTATCTATCTTTCTGTCTATCTATCTATCTATCTATCTATCTATCTATCTATCTATCTATCTATCTATCTATCTATCTATCTATCTATCTATCTATCTATCTATCTATCTATCTATCTATTATCTATATATCTATATATTATGTATCATATATTTTATTTATTTGTTTTTTTTATTATTCATTTATTTATTTATTTATTTTGTCTTACAACATTCTACTTCACAGGAAACTGAGGAGACAATTCATGATATACTCAAAGTAGAGGTGTTCCGTCACACAATTGCCAACAATGTCCTTGTGGGCACCTATTCAGTCATTTCCAACCAGGGAGGAATTGTCCACCCAGCTACACCTACCCAGGAGCTAGATGAATTATCTATGCTGCTACAGGTTCCCCTTGTGGTAAGTATGAAGACCTTTTGGTCCACCAGGATTTGGTAAAAGTTTATTGTTATTTGATAACCTTTTTTTATAATTATTCACTATTACCATATTGTTGTTTATTTTTATTATTATATTTATATGTTTGTATGAATGTATAAATGTATGAATGTATATATATAGTCATGTTTATTTGATTTTTTAATCAATTCTATATATGTCTATTTAACTTTATTTTAAGAATATTTTTATTCCTAATTACATCGTCACTTCTCAACCTTGTTTAAGGGTACTTCTCCCCCCTCAAAATAGCCAAAAACATGATATTTGGGCTCTTTGAGGTACATAGACTTTTGGCCTCTCAGACTGTTCTCAAAACTTGTCAAATGCACTCATTGGAAAATCTCTTGAACATGCCAGATTTACCCCCAAATGGTGAATTTTCATAGTTCCTTCGAGTAAAATGCTTGTAATGCTAGTAAACTAACGAAAGAGAAGATATGTATTGATTCATGAGACCCATAGTTCAGTTGTATTTACTTGAAGGTGTGGGAAGAGGCTGAACCATGTTATCTATTTATTTATTTATTTATTCATTTGTTTATTAATTTGTTTATCTTATATGATTTTTTTTTTTTTTGAAAGTAATGAAAATGGTTTGGTTTCCTCAGGTTGACTTTTATATGTTTTTTGCATATTTTGTAGTTTTTGGTCTTGATAAAATTCCCTTGGGGTTACTAACCCACCCATATCACTTTGTTGGATGTGTGTGTGTTTTTAAGAAAATAAGCTATATCTTGCCTCCATCATTAAAAAGTACAGCCCACTTTACTGCTGGTTCGCATATATTGTGATAAGAAAAGATAAACTGCAATGGTCATTACTTAAAAAAATGAGTGAGTGAGTGAGTGAGTGAGTGAGTGAGTGAGTGAGTGAGTGAGTGAGTGAGTGAGTGAGTGAGTGAGTGAGAGAGAGAGTGAGAGAGTGAGAGAGTGAGAGAGAGAGAGAGAGAGAGAGAGAGAGAGAGAGAGAGAGAGAGAGAGAGAGGGAGAGAGGGAGAGAGGGAGAGAGGGAGAGAGGGAGAGAGGGAGAGAGTGAGAGAGTGAGAGAGTGAGAGAGTGAGAGAGTGAGAGAGTGAGAGAGTGAGAGAGTGAGAGAGTGAGAGAGGGAGAGAGGGAGAGAGGGAGAGAGGGAGAGAGGGAGAGAGGGAGAGAGGGAGAGAGGGAGAGAGGGAGAGAGGGAGAGAGTGAGAGAGTGAGAGAGTGAGAGAGGGAGAGAGGGAGAGAGGGAGAGAGGGAGAGAGGGAGAGAGTGAGAGAGTGAGAGAGTGAGAGAGTGAGAGAGTGAGAGAGTGAGAGAGTGAGAGAGTGAGAGAGTGAGAGAGTGAGAGAGTGAGAGAGTGAGAGAGTGAGAGAGTGAGAGAGTGAGAGAGGGAGAGAGGGAGAGAGGGAGAGAGGGAGAGAGGGAGAGAGGGAGAGAGGGAGAGAGTGAGAGAGTGAGAGAGTGAGAGAGTGAGAGAGTGAGAGAGTGAGAGAGTGAGAGAGTGAGAGAGGGAGAGAGGGAGAGAAATTAAAAAGGTTCTCCCACACCTTTGGTTTATTGACTCTTTTTAGATGTATGATACACTTTCATTGTACTTGTGTTCCTTAGTAAATTGTAAATTAGAAAATAAAACTTGAAGGATTTAGAAGTCTTTTGGGTTACATAATTTGAGTATTATATTATTGATATTGATCTTTCATTGTTATTTTATGAACATAATTGAGTTTCATAACATTCTTTATACATGATAAAACATTGTGAGTACTTTTTGTGAGTGAGGCAATAGATAATCTGACTTATGTTAATGTTATTGAAATAAGTAAAGAGTGTTACTATATATCAGGCAGGTACAGTAAACCGAGGCAGTAATTCCATTGCTGCTGGTCTGGCTGTCAATGATTGGGCAGCCTTTGCTGGGATGGACACAACGGCTACAGAACTGAATGTAATTGAGAGCATATTCAAGATCAATGATGCCTCTCAAGCAGCTATATCGACTAACATGAGAAACGCACTTATTGACAGGTTTGTTGCTTTACTGTTGGTAGTCTAAAGAATTTAAATCCATATACAGGAGGTTATTTTTTTTTTTTTCTGGTTTTAAAGGCAGTATGGCATGAGATGTTAGTTTTATTAGTGTTGTAAAGTATGGAGTTACATTAGAGGGAATGTCATTTCTGATGTAATTTGCATTGACAGATGATTCTCAACTTATGATATGGTTATGATAATTAGTTTAGAGTATCAAATTAAGAATGTTTAATATGCCTAGTTTACTGAACATCATAGCCTAGCCTAGCCTACCTTGAATGTCTTCAGAACACTTTCAGTAGCTAACAAGTTGGCAAAATCATCAAAAACATGAGTAGCATTTAGTGAATATCTTATATAATTTATGGTACTTACGACCAATGGTAGCATCCTCAGGTTGCATTTTTTACTGGAAATGCATGAAAAGAGTGTGTTAGCTGTATGAACTCCTTACAAGGCGAATGGGTAAGACCAGTTTCAAAATTCCATATAGTTTTTGTTTTAGAGCAGGTATCATTGGGTATTATCATCTTCAACATAAAATAATCATTATTTCACTTATTTTTCCAACCATTATTTTTACAACATATTACGAGGGAGTCTTGATGGAAAGCATAGTTCATGTATAAATGTACACAATCTCACATTTTTAAAGAAAAAAATCACAAATTATTTCTTCATAAATAATTGTGATTTTCATTGTTTCTGATATTGATTTTCTATGCACAAGTGCCATATGTAAGATTGCAACAAACATACAGGTGTACTTGGCTCTAATAACCTGTGTCCAAAGTTTACCTGTCGGTGCTTATGACCTTACACCTCCCAAGAAATTTCGTAGTTTCTTCATTCTTGTATGTATAACATCGGCTAGCTAACTCAATTTGACCCTTAAATCCACCCCTCATTTGGGGCAGTCCCTCTAACCTGTATCTCCCAGGCCACTCCTATTGCCAACTCATCATGCCGGGTGCCGTTATAGGCATTGCGACATACTAAATCAAGTTGAGCATAAAGTTCTGCTACATGTAGCGGTCTCCTGGGCCAAGTGGCAGGACGGTTGCCAGAAGTCACCGGAGTCAGTGACACTGAGAGATTTCTGATACCTTCATTCAAGGGTTAATACAATTTAGGGGAAAAAAAAGACAGAAAAATAAAGGAAGAAGGAAATCAAGTGGGTTTACATAGGGCTCCTTGGTACCTGAGCCCTTGTAGATCCATCTTTGCAGAAATGCAAACAAAATTCACAAAACAAAACTATAGTGAGCAGTATAAGTATCTAACACCAATAGGTTAAATGTAAAATATAGTTGCATGAAATAGTTTTGGGTCACAGTAGTGTGGTAAAGACAAGATTAGGATAAGTGAGGGAAGTATTTGTCTAATTTGTCCTTTTTTGTCTTTTCATTTCAGTATGACTTAAAGTGAGGGAAACCAGCCTTCAGTAACAAAATGTTGAAGAAGCATTTTGTTGATAAAGATGATGGTATATAACATATGTTGTTTGTAATCTAATATCAGTGTAAAGCTTTATGTTATGTTAAAGGAAAGGAGAAAGAAGATATGGGTTTGAGTATGATTGTTTCAAGTATTTGAATGGAATCTATGAATGTACCTTTCATCAGTGATGCCAATAAGAACAAGATGCATTATAAACCCAATGCTGCCAGGTGGTTTCCCAATACGAAAGCCGTCTCTCCTGGGTTGTATTCATAGTGGCCTGGGGCCCTCTGCTGGGGGATCATGTCATCACCATAGTGTGCGCAGCATGGCAATACATGCCCCCGGAAAGTGGGACTGGCACACCATGTCATGTATGCACATGCCACTGGGAATATAGTCCAGGCATGCCATGGCATATACGTACATGCCACCCAGCGGCAACAGGTTAATTTTGGGCTTATATATAAACGTTATAGATTTATAGAAAGTAAATGTATCACTGTATTGGATTCTTATGAACACATAGTAATCTATCATTAACCTGAAATATTTACTGTATACCCATTAGGCATATTGCCTTAACGTAATTTGTTCCACTTGCTATGTATTATGGCATTAAATATACCATGTTCTTTTTGTGTTTTATTTTTTCTCTCTGTTTGTATAGTTCAACTTGTGATGATACAAAAAGACATTAGAATTAACTTAATAAATTTTATTTTGGATGAGATCTGTTTATTTGTATCATTTTGTAAAACTTACTCTCTATGTAGGACTGGAATTGATACATAATAAGAGAGAAACTACTTTATTATATTTTGACAGAAGTGACTATGTTAAAACAAATATCCTTCCCCAATCCCATGCCCCTTGTTGCTTAGGAGATGGAGACTTGGACCCAATGCTAGAAATCCCCACTTGGACCTCAGCACTCGGCTCCAATAATTTTTCTTTCCCTTCTTCCCTGTTGTTGTGGGAGGGCTTAGGAAACAGAGACTGAGGCCCAAAGTAAGGGATCACCTCTACCTTGGACCTCAGCCCTCACCTCAAAAAATTTTGCATGGACTTTTCTTCTCCCCCTTTCCCTTTCCTTCTCTTCTTCATCATCCCCTTCTTCTGTTTTCTTCCGAAGTTGAAAGAGCCATGCTGAAAGGATGAAAGGCTTTGTAGCAATCATGAATGGCCTCTGGGAGCCATGGGTATGGCAATTCCTTGGTTAACTCATCATTGTTGGGTAACAGAAATCCCTGAGCAAGATAAACACTGATAGACACTGGGTGCGGGGGTCTGCCACATAAGGCAGAACTTCCTGCTCCACACGCACTGGTGCATTGCCGCTCATACAGGTGTACCCCGCAGACCAACTGGTTATGATGCCAGTACACATGATCTGTCTGAATCGGTTTAATCGCCTAGCCCTTACCCCACATAGGGTACCCTGACGAGTAAACTCTTTCCTCTCAGGCTTAGAATAGTCAATAATGATTTTTCACCCTTATTAGGGACATTAAGGTTTGCCCTTTCATCAGTTGGCCTATCTGAATTTGAGTTCATTGGTTTCCCAACCCCTACCTCTCCTTTGGCCACTGATTCTGATACCCTCTCCTCGATGTTTGCTGTCAACTCTATCCATTCTGAATCATCCACCCAGATCATTAATCAACCTTCAGAATACACCCCTTTCTCTCTCCCAGCATTTTCCACTCCATCTTCTACTTCACAGTCTTCTTCACTGTCTACCCCTACCTCCTTTTTACTACACTTCCCCCCCCAAATCCCTTGCCCGTTGTTGTCGTGGGGGGGCTTAGGAGGCGGAGACTGGGACCCAATGCTGGGGAACTCCTCAACCTTGGGACTCAGCCTTTGACTCAACAAATTTTGCATGGTCTTTTTTTTCCCCTACTTTTTCGTTTCTGTCCCTTCACCAACCCCTTCTACTATCCACTTCCTAAGGTGTGAGAGTCGTGCTGAAAGGATGAAAGGCTGACGTTGTGCCAGTCCTGAACGGCCTGAGGGAGCCATGGGCACGGTATTCCCCTGCTTTAGTTGTCTAGCCCTTATCCCTCGAGGGACCCTGAGGAGTGGACCGTTTCTCTCCCCAACATACTCCAGGCTTACCATGGCCAACAATGAAGATTTTATACCATTATTAGATAGCACATTTATTTTGCTTTTAACTATTAACCATACCATTATTAAAGGCAATGAGGCTTGCCTCTTCATCAAATAGCTCCACCAATTCAAACTCGCCCGATTCCCTGACCCCAGGCTCTCCTTTGACCACGGCTCTGAACACTACAACTAATACCCCCTCCTCAATGCCTACTAGTACAGTATCCACCCTAATCAACAACCCAGGAGACATTTCTACTCTCCCAACATGCTCAACTTCAACAACTATACCCCCACAACCTTCATCAACTACCCCATCCTCCCTTATTACTACCTTACAACATTATTGTCCACCTCCCCATAACACTACTCCCTCTTCCACACGCCCCAACTACCCCAGCCTCCCTTATTACTACCTTACAACCTTATTGTCCACCTCCCCATAACACTACCTCCCTCAACACTACTCCCTCTTCCACACGCCCCCGTCCTTCTACTACCCCCATCTCTACAAAATTCTTAAATACTCTATTTAGCCCAGCCAAATGGGACCGATTTTTCGTGATCCCTCCCACAGCTTCTCACACTTTCTGCTTTGACAACCTGTTTTCATTCCTCAAATGCATATACATCCTTCACTTGCTTTAACCCCTATACATTACCTTACCCAACCTTAACCCATTTACTCGTCAATTCCTTTGCCCAGCTTTGACAACTAATCACTAACTCAACCACCCTTCACTACCATTTACTATAGTGCTACATGACCTTAGATGTCTAGCACATTTATTTGCTTTTAACCATTAACCATTAACCATTTACTACACTTCATCCTTTTTGTCCTCCCCATTGTCCCTCCCAAAAGTAATACCTCTCTCCATATCACCCCATTTCCCTCCCGCCCATGTCTCTACTGCTTCTACCTCTGCAAACCTTTTGAGTACCTTTTTTGGCCAGCCAAGTGGGATCAATTCTTTGTGATTCCCCCTCCAGCCCCATACTCTGACAATACCCTTCTCTTCCAACAATTTCTCCCAAAACAAGTAGGCAAAGTTTCCTTTCGCAGTTCTGATTTTTCACGCCTTGTCACAATTATATCTGAGTCCCAAGCTCGTGCATTATCTTCCCTGACTGGCCTCACTGGTAAACCTATTCCTGACCAACCTCACTCCTCCCTTAATACTTATACTGGCGCTGTTCTCTGACTGACTGTCAATGTTAGAAATGTCGGCGTTTTCGCCACCCAGCCAAACTGTTGCTTCATAGCCTGCTGCCCTCTGTGACCAACCTGGTCATGACCATTCAAGTTGCTCTGCTCAGTCATGCATGTGTGCCAGTTGTGGTGTGTCCCATTTTGTATTTTATAGGCGCTGCCCTGCCTACAAGCTCGAATCTGAGATAGCTTACCTCTCCCCCTCCTCCTCACTCTACCTGTTGCACCAGACTATCTAAACGTTCCACTCCATCTCCTACCACACCCTCTCCCACTTCTTTGTTTCTCAGACCCCCCCCAACTCCCCCCCATAAACTTTTGAAGACCTCCAAAAGTTCATAAAACATGACTCAAGAGTTTGTCCATTCCCTCATCCACCCTCTTAATTCCTGTATTCGCTCAACATTCAAAGTATCTGCCGATAACCATCCTCCTCCTCAAGTTCCCCAACCTCTCTCCCTCCCACTCACCCAAAAAAACAACCCATCCTCTCCTCCTCCATGTGCATCACCATTCCCTCTTCCTTCTCCATTATCCTTACTACCCCTTCTTAGATGGCCATGTGACTCCCTTATGTCACAACAATGTCCTTCTGCGGATCATTCCCCTCTTGACATTCTTCCCGATGCTTCACCACCTTTCCCTGTTCCCTTATTTCATTTTCAGGATTATTCTACTTTTACAACTATCGTTTCTTACTGTATTACCCTTTGATTATTTCATAATAGCTCTGTAGTGTTCTTATACAGTGTTACTCTCCCTTCCTCAGACACATACTCTCCATTTGATCTGATCGCCCTTTAACCACATCCCCTTTTACAAATCCCCACTGTTTTCCATTTACTCCCCCTCTAATAAATGTGTTAACATTTAACACCTTATTCTGATTGTTAACTTTTTTCCACCCTTTTCGCCACAATACTTTACCACATGACCTTTGATATCTGGCACATTTATTTCTTCAAACCATTAACAATTACCTTCCCCTTTTCGTTTCCCTATCTTCTCCATTCGCTTCTACTATCCATTTCCTAAGGTGTGAGAGCCGTGTTGAAAGGATGAAAGGCTGGCTTTGTGTCAGTCATGAATGGCCTGGGGGAGCCATGTGCACACTATTCCCCTGTTTAGTTGTCTAGTACCCTGAGGAATAGACTATTTATCTCTCCAACATGCTGTAATCTTACCATGGACTAGAGCATGATTCAAATTCTCCCAGTTCCCCGACTCCAGGCTCTCCTTTGACTACGACTCGGAACACTGCTGTTACTATCCCCTCATCTACAAACATCTTAAATACTCTATTTGTCCCAGCCAAATGGGACTGCTTTTTCGTGATCCCCCCCACAGCTCCTTACTCTGACAACAATCTCCTCTTCCAGCAATGTCTCCAAAAACAAGTATCCAACGTTTTCTTCCACAGCTGCCCTGATGGTTCCCGTCTCATCACAGTTACATCTGAATCCCAAGCTATAGCATTATCAACCCTGACCAACCTCATCCCACCTTCAATACCTTTACCATATCCATAACAAACTGTTCAGTCTACGACAAAAATTGGTCAGATTGCGGAGACTTGCTTGCCTGCCTCATGGACTGTGATGCTGTATCAGTACAATGGTACACCATTTCCCATGGAGGCTGTCGAAGTCCCCCACCAATATTGTCAAGATTACTTTTCGTAGACATGACCTCCCCTTTAATGTTTATATTCACGTCAGTTTCAGAATTGTTGGCAACTAGGTTTGCTCCCTCACTCCTAACTCCAATAATTGCTCTTACCCTCCCCTTTCCTCCCAAGATGTTTCTACATCTCCCCCAGCATCTCTTCCCCATCCTACTTCTACCCTCTCCCTCTCCTAGTCAAATTATTTTGCCATTCTATATCAAGACACCCCAATCTCATCCACTATTCCAGATACTCCAGTCACTACTTCCCTGGTACTTAACCCTCTTCCTCACACCCAACTCATCACACAAGACAAGCTAAACGCTCCATCCTATCTTCTACCCCATTTTCTCCCATCAACCTCTACCCCAACCCCTTAAACCTCTGCCCCCTCTTCTCCCCACCCCCCATAAGAAAATCTTTGTTTCTCAGACCTCTCCAACTGACCACTGCAGAAACTCTCAGACATTCAAAACTATATAACATTCCTCAACCTCAACCATCCTCCAATCTCTCTACTCCCATTCCTTCTACACTCAAAGTATTTGCCAACTTTTATCATCATCCTACTCATTTTCCCCCTACACCCCGTCCTCCCACTCCTTTCCAACACACCCCATTCCCCCTGCTTCAGCCACAGCATCCCCCCCCATCCTAACCCATTATCCCTCTGCTTCCCCCAGGATGTGACCCTTTGTCACAGCAACCCCCTTCCCTAAACTGCCTCCCTCCTAACATTCTTACTAAATCTGTGATCTAATTGCCCTTATACCCCGTTCTCCTTTGCTAATCCCAACCTTACCCTACAGACATCTTTATAGAATCCCACACATCTTCCTTTGTCAACTTTGATAAAATTGCCCTTGTTAATCCCTACCTTCCTGAATTGCTATGCGACTTCTGACTAAATGTCATCAACTAACCCCCTCTTTGCCCTTTTCACTATTACATCTTTCTACAGTGCTATATGATCCCTGATGTCTAGCACACATATTTTGTTTTGTAAACATTAAATATTAACCCATTGCCTCCGGGGAAAATGAATAAAAAATGGGGAAAATGCTGTGCTCATTTTTTATATTTTTTTGTGAAATGTCTCTACACATAGATGGCTTTGTCTTACCTGATTTCACCTTTCCTTGAATTGGCGGGAACACGTATTTTTTACTAGTGCTGTGAATATCGATGGTGTTATTTTTATTATAAACATTATAATTACTATAATGTTATAAACATTAGTAATAGCAAAGTGAGATAACTGTTTTTTTTTTCTTGGTTATCAGCTAGCGGCACGTGGCCAAGGTTAGTAAGCCAATGGATCCTATTTATTCTGTCAATCTATATAAGGTCAAAAAGTTTTGTCTCCCTTAGAAAAGCAATTACTTAATTTATAATTTTTTCATCGATATTGTAAATTCTTTGTTTTTTATTCTGAAATAATTTTGGAGTGGTTGTCTTTGATATGAATATTTCGGGCATACTATTATTAGATGGTTGATGGTAAGGCTGGTGTTGCAGTCAGGGCATTGTGGAGGGAAGGTCCTCTCAATATAGGGAGTGAGGTGCGTCGGTCTTTTGCGTTGACCCTAAGGCGGGCCAACACCACCTCCTCCCTTCGTCCTCTTCTGTAGGATGTATACCACGGTTCTATTGTGGTTTTAATTTTATTATTTATTTGTAGGTTGGTCCACTCACTTTGCCACAGGAGATGTATTTTTGCTTTTATAAGAGACACAAAACACCTGAGATCTGTACGAATTATGGTAATGTCCAAATCGTCAGTTGACCCGGCTAATTTGTCAGCCTGTTCATTGCTATGGATACCAGAGTGGCCTGGTACCCATATTAGTTTGATTGATTTGTTGGCACCGTGTAGCTTACGAATGATATTACCCAGCAATTTATTTTTAGTGGTTTCTAATGATTTGATAGCTTTAAGTGAACTTAATGATTCAGAAAAAATAACTATTCTATCGTGGGTCGTCGAAAGTGCAAAATCGATAGCTTTATCAATGGCAAAAAGTTCGGCAAGAAAGATCGATGTATGATTCGGCAGTCGAAACTTCAATTGGCATTCTGTCGACCATACACCCGCACCCACACCCTCATTTGTCTTGGAGCCGTCGGTATATATATGAAAAAAAGAAAGATGTTTAATAAGGATCTCTGAACCGCTTGCTACCTCCACCTCCGGCGCCATGGCCTTAGCTGATGGAAGCAAAGCTTCCATGATGGAAAAATTGGGTGTTTCCCATGGCGCTATGTTTGACTATACCAGGGTATCGATGGTAGAGAGATCTATACCGACTTTCTCGACGAGGTCGTGGATTCGCGTGGCAGAGGGCCTAATGCCTCGGAGTCGGAGGGGAGGTACTCCTGACTCCACCTCAAGAAGCTCGATCCGAGTGCACTTCAGGGCTCCAACACATACACGTAAACAAGCATTCTGCACAGCATCCAATCCTTTCAAAGTCGAGTTTGATGCCGAGCCATACACGATTGACCCATAATCTACTTTAGACTTAACCAGGGATTTATATATCATTACCAAAGACTTTCTATCAGCTCCTCATTTATTACCAGTAATGCAGTTTAATAAATTTAGTGCTTTTTGACATTTATTCTAACTGACCAATGTGGTCTTTCCAATTAAGTCTACAATAAAAGAGTAGACCAAGAAATCTAGCAGAATTTTGAATGGGTATTGGGTGATTATCTGAAGTTAGTCTGATGTTGATCTTTCTATGTGAAAAAAATACCCCAATACTCTTTCTTGTGGAAAACTTAAAACCCCACTGGAGGCCCCGGTTATGAATCATATCCAGTGCCAGTTGGATGAGATTTGCCGAGAACTCTGCATTATTGCTAGAATGCCACAATGCACAATCATCATCGTACAGTGAATATTTAAGATTCCGAGGGGGAGCTGATAGGATGATGTCATTAATCATACATAGAAATAATGTTGGCGACAAGACACTTCCTTTTGCCTGGACAAAAATGTCCGAAAAAGTGACATTGTCGGACATTTCTGTCAGAAATGAAATTTTGAATAAAACAAGGCAAGTTTCACGTAATCCAAAAGCATAAAGCTTTCTGAGTATACCATATCGCCATGTCATGTCGTAGGCTTTTTCTATATAAAAAAATACTGAAATCAAATAATCTTTTTTTTGGCAATTGCCTCTTGGATATGACTGTCCAGCTTTGCTAGTTGATCGAGAGATTGGCGTCCCTTTCGGAAGCCGCACTGCTCGTCAACTAGTAAATTACTGGCATTTAAAAAATGCAATAGCCCTACTGTTAACAATTCGTTCCATGACCTTGCATAAGCAACTTGTCAACGCAATTGGTCGGTAGGAGATGGCAGATCTGGGATTACCCCCTCCTTTCAAGATGGGAATGATGTGGGCGAAGTGCCATGAGTTTGGAAAAGTGTGTCTTTTCCAAATTTCATTGTACACCTCTAGCAACTTAATCATGTTCTCATGATTAAGATGCTTTATCATCTCATATCGAATCTCATCGGGGCCTGGGGATGTTCCTCTACAGGCTTCTAGAGCTTGGACAAGCTCTCTCATTGTTAGGTCTTTATTGTAATCAAAGTCATCTCCTGTGGCAAAGTGAATAGGTTGCAGTTCAGCGGCTCCCTTGGTGGTCTGGAAATCAGAATGGTAATTGTCTGAGCTGCTTGTGTAAGAGAACAGCCTGACGAGTAAATTGGCAATGTCTCTAGGTGAATCGAAATTGGTTCCCTCTTGAATGTTTTTAATTTTGCAAGATGTTTTGTTCATATTTATTTTTTTGACAGTGGATCCAAACCTCTGATATATTTGTATTACTATTTATTGTAGAGACAAAGCTTCGCTAGGAGTCTCTTTTTGCTTGGCTAATTATTCTACGAGCCCTAGGTCTTGCTAGTTTGTAGTTTCAAAAGTTCTCATTTGTGATGCTATTTCTGAAAAGCCTGCAGGCCTTACTGCGTCGGCACAGCGCCCTGCGGCAATCTGGTGTCCACCATGGAACTCTATGCTTAACGCTTTCTGTCGAAGTTTTAGGAATGGATAGCAAAGCTGCTTCTAAAATCGAATTCTGAATATTGTTTACTTTATCATCAATGGTTTCTCCATGAAGTTCGAGCTTGACGCTCCTTGTGAAGGCAACCCAGTCTGCTCTTTTTACGTTAAATTTAGGTGCTGAAGGCGTTCTCACTGTGTCGCATGAATATTTAATCAAAATAGGAAGATGATCTCTTCCCAACGAGTCGTCAATGGTGTGCCACAGGCACTTGTCTGCTATTGATGAAGAGACCAGTGATAAGTCAATAAAGCTCAAATTACCGGTATTATCGTCCACCCGCGTCGGACTACTATCGTTCAGAAGGACTAAATCAGACTCATTAATCAGCTTAACCACAGGGAACCCCATAACGTATGATGAGCATTAAAATCACCTAAAATTACTTAATTTTGTGACAGACGTTCCTGAAGAGCAAAGAGCTCATCATAGATTATCACATTATCAGGTGGGCAATAAACTGAACATATAGTCAGATACGTGACATTAATTTTTACTTTACATGCGACAAACTCCAAAGTAGAATCAATAGTCACTTCAGTAAAAGGGAGGCTTTGGTGGATGTACAATGGCGACTCCGCCTCCACCCCTACCCTCACGATCCTTCCGACATAAATGGTAGTTCCTCGGCGAAACGACCTCGTCAGAGACGAGGTGTGTTAAGTGCGTTTCTTGGAGAACTATAATATCGGGAGCATAGGATGAGGCTAATAATTTAAGGTCATTTACTTTAGATCTAAGACTTTGACAGTTCCATTGTATAATGGTCGACGCGAAGATTACGTTTTATGGGGTTTGGAAATGCCTTGTCCACCAGTTTTAATTTTATATTTATGGGAGGGAGGCGGCTCCTCTCCCTCGCTTCCCGGGGACATCTTTCGGGAGGGTTTCGAGGCAGAAGCCTATATGTCCTGCACCTCCTGGCGAGGGAGGCGACTGACAGATTGCGATCTGCTTCTCTCTCGAGAAACCGATCGCGAGCCAGACGAAGTCCTCACAGGAGTAGCCCGGACTGGGAGGTGCGCTCCGGACTGTGATTCGGTATCAGCTTCCTTAAGATGTTTATGCTCGGTTGATGCAGCCATTTGATCGACCAATTTTGTCAGTTGATATACTTTAATATTTAAATTTTTAACGGTTTGTTTGAGTTCAGCAATTTCTTTATCCTTAGCTGCAAGCTGTTGACTGACATTACTTGCACTAGGGATGATGTTAGTTACTGCTGCAACATAGGAAGCATCGGGTTTGTGTGTCAAACTATCTACTTTCCTCTTAGCTTCATTGTAACTAACTTCATGCTTTCTCATATATGCTAATGTCTCAGTCTCCTTCTTCAGGATGCTGCACTCAGCAGATCCTTACTGGTGGGGACCTCCACAGTTAGCACATTTGGAAATCTGGCTACATGGGATGGTGTCATGGGCTTCAGCACTGAGTCTTTATCAGTACATCTTAATGAGGTGTGTCCGAATTTTTGGCATCTATTACAATGCATTGGCTTTTGGATATAGGGTCTTACTTGGACACGTTCATATCCAGTTTTCGTTCGCACATTCCCATCCTTCTTGGTCATACAATGAACGTCCATTACGTCTTGGTCCTTCATGCTCTCGAGAATTTCACTTTCTTCCATCGTCCTCACATCCCTGTGAAACATTACTGCCTTACAGGTATTTAGGCCAATTGGAATAGTTATTTTCACTCGAAGATCATGAATTTGCGTCAGCTTAAGTTAATCCTTAATCTGGGAGTTATATTGTACTTTAACGAGGAGGCTTCCATATCGTATTTTTTTGACAAAATCAAAATCGCCATCCACTTGACTATCAAGGACCTCTTTTGAACGTGAACCGCTTTATAAGCGGTTCACGTTCAAAAGCGATTGATTTTCATTCACGCTTTTTACATTCGCGAACCTTGCATTCTCAGTGGGGATATTTGAAAAGTGGTCTTCTAGGCTTGTCATTAGTGGGGGTTCCGTTGTTCATAGTCGTATTGGTCTGAGAGTGGTCTTGAGTCGCCCCTCCTCCTTAGGGAGGAGAAGGGGTAGCCGGGGAATCATTCATTCTGGGTATCAGACCAGGTCCGTCCCCTTGTCTCAAAATCGTTGTTCTGAAGGGATTAAAAACTCTTAACTTTTGGTATCAACCTAACAGCAATAACAAGAGAGTAAGGCAGTTTTCCGTCGTCTACCCCCCTCCCCCCCAGTGGAAACCTGGTTGGGTTTTCCAGTACCACAGAGGGATCGGGGTATGTGTAGGACACTTCCTTACCGCCGAACTTGCCTAGGCGAAGGACGGTAATTCAATGTCCACCCCACAAGCGAATACGGGAGTTCACGAGGAACTCCGGTAGGCTCAGGAAAGTCACATTAAGATGAAAAGAATTCAGGACAAAAGAAAAAGTGCCCCCAAAGGACTCCCCAGACTGCTGGGCCTCCCTACCCAGGGGTCAAAGCCACAAGGGCTACCCTAGTGTAGAAGAGAGCTACGGGTCTGAGGTGGGGTGCTGACTACGCCTACTGTAGCCTCGTGCCACCTGCAAAAACAAGAGTACTGAAGGTGCTGGCAAGGCACTATAAGGTTCTGTAATTACAGGATTTACTTTATTTAAGTTACTTTAGAACTCAGAAGCAATAATATCCTGCGAGACGAGAGGCCCCGGGCTCCAGGGTAGCTCTTGTGGCACAATTTTTATTTATTTATTGCTGCTGTGTTTTGAAAAAGGTGTGTCCTCAACAGAGTTTCATACACGAGTGGGGGAGAAGATAACGTAAAATATTTTCGTAAATTAAAGAAAAGGGTAAACGGGCGAGACAAGCAGTACTCGTAACTGGCTCACTGGTGACTTAGTAGTGTAGCCATCTATGTGTTAAAACAATTAAACAAGTAAACTCACAGCACGGACACGTGGCATGCCCATCGCGAATGGGTTAAAACAAAGATTTTGTAGATTCAGATGTAAAGATTTTTAAAACAGATGACTTAATTTTTGTTTAATCACATCAGCTTTTACAACTAAAATCTTAGTCTGTTTGGAACAAATGTTCAGCACAAAGACACAGAAACACAGTTACACATGATTAAAGGAAATTATCAGTATATCAGGCTGAAAAAGTTTAATATTAAATTACATACATGAGATTTCTTTTAATTAATTACAAACAAAACTACATGTGTAATATTAATCATGGCACACCATACAGTATGGCATTAATAATCATAATAAAACCTTATTATATAACACCTGACTGTAGAGGGTAAAATAGCAATTTGAAGATCTTAAAATGAAAATTTTCTTACATTTTTCAGGCACAAAAACATAATTATTTATGATTCAGAGAAGAAAATGGTCCTTATTGATAATATTGATGATAACACTGCTTATTTGTGTTAAACCTGTTGCAAATGATAGTTAACCCAACCGTCACGGGTTTATGGTCTATCTACTGTAGTTTTTTGTGAATTTTGTTACAGACAGATGGCTCCACGTGCTCAGCCGGCAAGGAATCTATCAGTAGGCCCTAGTGACTGATTCTGATTTCCCCATTCCTTGAATTGGCGGGAAAATGTATTTTTCTTAATACATTTGATATCGATACTGTTATTCTTGCCATTGATGTTATCATTTTTAAATGACCCTTTCCAAAAGTCAAGGAAAAGGATAAACAGGTAAGATAGGTAGGAATAATGACTGACTCCTTGGTTACTAAGCACTTGTAGAGCCATCTATGTGTAAATACAATAACTAAACTTGTATTACTGTGGGCAGGTATTCTTGCCATACGTGCCGATTGGGTGAATGGCAAAAATGTGAAACGGCATTTTCCTCTGCTGAAAAAAACACTGTTTTTATGTGATGCGGCCGGTCGTTGATAGATTGAGGTGAAAATTGTTCTGGGTGTTCTTTACACAATTCTTCAAAGTCTGTTGAATTTTCTCTTCTCAATTTTGATCTTTGTTTTTACACTATCCATCTTCCAGGAATTCTGAAAAATACTAATTGTTGATACCTTTAACTATGCAGACCAATTGTAAATCAAATTTGTGGCCAGTAGATCAGGCAGACTATCAAGAAATTAGAGAACTAACTGATGATGTCTCATCTCAATTGGCCAATAGTTATGGTCTGGCTTTCTGTCAAACTATGAACTGAAATATTCACAAATGGAAGTCTGTTCTCTTCTCTATATTACAATCATTGAATTTCTTCATTTAAATATAGATGAACTAAATTCATGCCTGATGTAATAGTACCTGGGCCCTGGAATACATAATCCAACAGAAGAAAGGCAGTGCACATGTATCATAGAAATTGCCCATTAAAGACCGGAGTAAAGGTGATCCAACACTTTAGTGTGTCATATCTCAGACTGACTAGGTCAGGTCGAGCTAATCAACATATACATACATATATATACATATATATATATATATATATATATATATATACATACACATAAAATATACCTACTTATATATACATATACATATATATTTATACATACATATATTTATATACATACATATACATATATATACATATATATACATATATATGTATATATATATATATATATATATATATATATATATATATATATATATATATATATATATATACCTTTAACTGTGCAGACAAATTACAAATTTGTGGCCAATAGATCAGGCAGACTAACTGATGATGTCTCATCTCAATATGTACGCACATACATACATACATACATATATATGTATATAGATGTATATATATACATATATATACATACATATACATATATACATACATGTAGATGTGTGTATATATGATATATATAATATATATATAGTATATGTATATATAATATATATTTATATGTAATATATACATATATATGTATATGTATATCTATATGTATATTTGTGTGTGTATATATATGTATATGTATATCTATGTATATATATTTATATATATGCATATATATATGTATCGTCATCATCATATACATATATATACACGCATGGCTGCGTATATATGTGTATATATATATATATATATATATATATTATAAGTATATATATATGTA
>NC_061832.1:7430376-7450376 GCF_019202785.1 Penaeus chinensis
GAATCAGTCTCACGCTTCATTATTGGGCTCCTTTTCCATCGCTCCACGGACTTCAGCGCACATTTCACAGGCCCCTCGCAACCATGGTAAGCTTGGACGCTGAATCCCTCTTCACCAATATCACACTGGATAACATCCTCACTACCCCTCTTTCCGAGGACCTTTGTCTAACCTTACCCACCGAAACCTCTTTTAGCTACCCTGCATAGAGAGTACTTCCAGTCTGAGCTTCCTCCTTACATCTCCAATCGCCCTTCACTCTTTACTCGGGAGTACGTGAAACCGAAACGACCTCAGGGATTTGATTTGGAAAGGTTGCTACTTGTTTCCAAAGCTCGGAACAGATAAAGTTTCACAATATATTCGAATAGTGTTTTGTAGCTGATATGGCAAAGGCCTCGTTTCATGTCAACATTAGCAATTGAAAGCTTATAGATTATTTGTAATGTCATAATTACATTTTACTCTGAGGGATTATCAAGAGCTGATAAATCAGCAAGATCAGGTATTTCAAAACCAACTGTGTCTCTGTGGATCCAACGACACCAAACAACTGGATCTACCAGAAATATATATAATTCAAAACTACAAATCAATGTGAAAGACAAATAGGAAGCTTGCACTGAAGTGCATGAATATTATGAACTAATGAAATCCATTTGATAATCGATGACAACACCCCCTATGGCTGGATTTAAAAAGGGGGCGTGGCCATGTCATCTGTGGCATTTTCTTCTTCACATTCTGCTGCAGTGTGGGACTTCGCATTATGCTGAAATATGCAGACTGTCAGAAATCGCTAGGCTGTTTGAGTGGATGCACAGCAGCAGGTTTGGGGAGATGAATGTCGGGCCCGACAGATCTATGGGGTATGCCTAGATGGAAATCCTGGACGGGATGTTTTACCATCGGTAAGGGCCATGGTATTTCCCAAGCCAATTTAACACGTCCAGGATAACAGCCCCATCCACACGAGCAGTGTCGTGAAAGCGCAATTTCGACATATTCACCCAAATCGCCAGATCTCAATTCTGCTGAGAATATTTGGGCAGCCATGACCAGAGACTTCCCCCAATATCATACCCACAATTGTGATCTGCCAGTTAACGGCGACGTTAGTGGCATCCATATTACACAGACATGCGCATTTGCCAAGAGGGTGGCAGTAATACGAAATATTAAAAGTATTATATCTTCCAAAAACCGTACATTTTTAAAACGTTACCAAGCAAAGTGCACAAAATATTAGAAAAATGAGGCATTCTAGGGGCATTTCGAGCTATAACCAAATCCATATAGGTGTAATAAGTAAAATATTAAAAAATTGTGGCCCTTGGGGGGGAGAGGGCAAGCTAGACCTTAAGGGGGAAAAGGAAGTCTTGTGCGGGCAACTGTCCACCCAACCCCCCCCCCTCCAAATAGCGCCCCGATATCAGGTCGAGCTCACTGCACTTTTTCCAACTGTTTTCGTCGTCGTATCAAGTCAGAAAGAATAAAGATACTTTTTTAGTGAGTGTACATTGGTGCCATCTTTGCTCTCTCGCCCATGATCCTGCCCTCTTGGTTTTCTTGAGGAAACTTCCATCAGTTTCAAGGATAAATTGGAGGTCATTAGTAATTGGATGGTAAGACTGACTTCCTGCATCGAGCTTCAGCAGGTTGGATTATCCACACCATATTCTCGACGCCAATTCTTCCACCACGACTCTTCCAACCTGACAGACTCCTCAACTGTCTGCCCTATACTGAAGAAATATACGCTCTCCATCGCTTCGCCTCCTTCATCTTCTCAACTGCAGCTTCAGTTTTGTCAGGTAAACGCTTTACGCCATACCCGTGCCTACACCAATCCTATCTCCACTTCGACATACACATACCATTCCTTGTTCCACTTATGATAGACCAATGGTTCATAACCGGTAGTAACGAAGCATTAGCAGGGGGTCACGAAGCTTTGAGGAAATATAAGGTTAGCTACTCTTCTTGGTAGTCATCAGTGCTCCTATTACGAATATGTTATTAAGCCATCACATAATGGGGGATGGCGGATGTGTCAGAGGTTTGGGAAAGGGGTCGCAAGAGTAAAAAGGTTGGAAACCACAGAGATAGACAGCATATAAGTGACAATAGTGTCCGCCAATACAAATAGGTTTCTTAACGTTAATGTGCCATATCCAGGGACACCCCGCTGCCCTCTTCTCCCATCAGCAGAACTGTCAAGCTGAGGAATCTGCACCTCTTTCTTTCCGCATATATACACGTTCACAGGGTGGTGGACTCTTCTGCTGCCAATAAGTTGCCCAGTTTCAACCTGAACTGTATTTTTTCTCAAGGTCTATTCACCTACCACATCCTTAGGCTATTGCCATATACCGGCTATATTTCCTTTGACCTAACTTCTACTTGTGCTTTAGCATGCTTGTCCTCACCCGAATGGGACGTGTTGCTTCTCCCTAGAGTTGCCCCTGCTAGCAAAGCGTGTGAATGCGATAACAGACCGCAGACTTCAGATAAACAAGTCTGAAACTTCTTTAATAACCACATCAGTTATTTCCTGTATTGCAATTTTATATCTATTTTCTTTTATAGTAAGATGAAGACTGATTATTGACTCGAATCAATGCCGAAATCTGGTCTCGCATTCGCACCATTTGCCCTAAGAGTGGTAACACTGCTTCTCCCTTTCTCTCGCGTAAGCCTTTCCCTACTTCGTCCATTTTCTTATTTTGCAAGAAATATTTCCTATACAGTATATTTTCTGCCATGTAGCATTTATGAATTTATTATGTGGCTGTTGGGCATCCTGAACGAAAAGATAAGTAAAAGACTTGTTGCTTATGAAACTTATCATAATGTTTTAAAGAAATGACAGCATTGGAATCTTTCCCCGAAGCATAACAATGTCATGGAAATCATCTTTTCGCATAATTCATATTTGTTACTTTAAGAGAAATTTATATACACATTGCAATGTTCTTCTTTCAACTTTGTTCTGCTTTCGGAAATTCACTTTCAGCATTGTCTCACAAATGAAAAGAAACAAATGTTACTGTTACAAATATTTTCATATCTATTTCATTGTGTCCTGTTTTAGGAGTTTCAACTTTATTATGATATAAAACATCAACGATACAGAAGCCGTAACACTGCAGTACGCCTGCCTGTTTTGCAACTTTGTAGTCCTTGGTTTCACTTACAAAACTATAAATTAAAATAACTTGATGTTTGTGAACCAGATTCCTCACTCACTAACTGTGAAAACCTATAACAGTATTTCTTAAAGGACTTCAATTCAAACGGTACATGAAGTTTTAATACACAAAAAACAAGAGAGAAATCAGTATATCATTCCATTCACAAACTTACGCAATCACACTTTCCCTAAACGAAACCTAAGAGCTCATAATACCTATTACGTTGGTTTTCGGACAGTCCAAATCCTGCTTCACCCACAGCGAGACGTTGCCCGAACCTCTGTCCAATTCGTAAACAAAGTCGAAGCGGCAGTACTCCTCATCGAGGAAAGAACACATCTTTCCAGTTCCCAGATCTGCAATTTTTGTTTTATTGTTAAGATAAGGTTAGGATTAATGTATGTGAAAAACGGAAGACAAAAAATCGTTGGTCATATAAGACCGAGGGGACTAAAATGAACGTTGACTGTGATAAAGTCAGACAAGATAGCTGAATCATGGTCACCTCAGAAGTGAGATATTTTGGTGGAGAAAAAGTGATAAACTAAATAGAATACTGAAACAAAAGTAACAGCAAACCAGCGTTACAAACAAAATCAAATAAACGCGCGCGTGCGCACGCTACCACCTATCCATACTGATCTATCTATTTTACATTGTGGATTTTTCTACCACAGTATCAACACAATAGGGTGTTTTACCATTCACTGATCTATCTGTATATGCATAGTGTGTATATGTGTGTGTGTGTGTGTGTGTGTGTGTGTGTGTGTGTGTGTGTGTGTGTGTGTGCGTGCGCGCGTGCGCGCATAAATGCATAATACACATACATATTTATAGTATATATATATATATATATGTATATATATGTATATATGTGTGTGTGTAATCTACTGTATATATAAACACACACAGACACTAACTCACACACACACACACACACACACACACACACACACACACACACACACACACACACACACACACACACACACACACACATGAATAACTATACCTTTTGCAAATTCACTGACTATACTGATGTTATAAGGACCACATTTTTGCTGACACTGATCCTCGTCCAACTCCGTTGTCTTGAACACCTTACACTGGACGCAAGGCTTGAACTCCGAGCACTTTCCGGTACATGTCTGTGTCGAGAAGAACATAGAGAAACGAAGTTGAGCGAGGGTATGTTTTTATTTTTATATGCATTTCCCTCATATGTGTGTGTGTATGTATAGATGTATAGATATATATATATGCATATACATGTTTCTATATATATATATATATATATATATATATATATATTTTTTTTACAGCCATTCATTCCACTGCAGGACATAGGCCTCTCTCAATTCACTATTGAGAGGTTATATGGGAGTGTCACCCTTGCCTGATTGGATGCCCTTCCTAATCCTAATCAACCACTAACACTTGTGCCACGGCGGAGACTTCCCCTACGACACCTGCGATTGACTTCTCAAGGCGATATGTCGTTTTCTCGGGCTCGAGCCAGCAGTCAGAGCGCAGGCATTTTTACGACCGCCGCGACTCGGGACCACGTGGGTCGGAGTCATATATATATATATATATATATATATATTATATATATGTATACATATGTAAATATATATTTATATATATGTAAATGTTTATACACACACACACACACACACACACACACAAACACACACACACACACACACACACACACACACACACACACACACACACACACACACACACACACGCATACGCATATATATATATATATATAATACATATATATATATATTTATACACATACATATATATATGTATGAATGTATGTATTTATGTATGCATATATATGGATGGATGGATGGATGGATGGATGGATGGATGGATGGATGGATGGATGGATGGATGGATGGATGGATGGATGGATGGATGGATGGATGGATGGATGCATGTATGTATGTATGTACGTATGTATGTATGTGTGCATGTATGTATTTATTTACGGCTGTGTGTATATGTACATATGTATATATTTACGGCTGTGTGTATATGTAAATATGTACATTACCCTCTCTTTGAGACATATACAAACACATAGGTAACCTTTCATACACATCCCTTACCTGACAGTCCTCACACCACTTCCCGAAATATTTGTCATTGCATTTGCATTTGTTGCATTCACAGGTACCGTGGTTTGAACAGATCTCCTCCGTGTCTAAAAATAATTATAAATATTTGTCGTGAGTCATTATGAGAGAGTATGTCTGTATGTGATTTTTCTGTCTATGATAATTAGAATGCAATAGCTCTCACACTCACCCTGGTTCATACAGTTGTAGATGTCATTGTTGCATGAGCAGTCTCTTCCCTTCCAGCCCTTGTTGCATATGCACGTGTTGCAGTCACACTCCCCGTGGCCAGAGCAAATTTCCCCTTCGAAGTTTTTGCATTCGAAGTTGTTGCATTCACAGTATTCTCCATCAATCTTCTGTTATGGTTTTTAGTTCTTTTATACAGGGCTAATGTAAGTTTTTAGTTTTTACTATAACGATTTTTTTGTTTGGCTTTTCAGTGATAGTTTTTAAAATTATAAAGTTTTTGCTTTTTCCAATGAAAATTTTTGTTTTTGTTTTTAGAGTGACAGCAATTGCGTTTAGTTTTCTAGTGACAATAAACGTATTTAAAAGTTTTTATTCTTAACAGTGATAATGAACGTCTTCAGTTTTCAGTGTCCATGAAAGTTTTAGTTATTACAGTGGCTGAAGGCTTTTGGTTTATAAAACAATGATAGTCATTAATGTTACAATGACAATAAAAGATTTAAGTCTTTGCAGTGATAATAAATGTTTAAAATTTTGGATTTTTAAAAACTTTACAATGGCAGCGTGATGTTTAAGTATCAACAAAAAAATAGGTTTCAGTCCTTACAACAATAGCGAAAAATGTTAGACTTCACTGTGACAATGAACATTTTAAAAATGTATAGCGACAATATGCCTCTTTTTAGATTATTCACTGACAATGATCGTTATTAGTTTTTAAAAGTGATAATAACAGATTTTAGTTCTTGCATACACATGCTTATTGCTCCTCACAAATATGAAAATGCCTGAAACGTTAAGTTTACACATTTGTAATTGGTATGGAAAGTTGACAAATGAGATCCTCACCTGATTCGGATCTGCTGGCGTATTGCACTGACACTGCCCGCACCTGCACTGACCACGGTTGCTGCAGATTGCGGAGGTGTTCGTCTGTCGGCACGAGTCTTCGCTGATGGTGCCAGTGCTGTCGGCATCCTTGCTGTCGCATTCACATGACTTCCCAAGGAAACCTTCGTGGCACTCACATACACCACACTTGAAATCGCCGTTCCTGGTGCATTCCTCTGCATTTGCAATGTAACCCTGGAAATAAATGGGGTACATTTGCATTCTTTATTCTATTTTTTTTCTTCTGATATCTTAAGACAATTCCAAAATTCTTATCAGACCACGGAAATATCCTTAAAAATGCACACCTTATCACCTGGCTTAGCACAGCTGCACTGGCAGTGCATCGCCAGGTTGATTTGCAGAGACCCCTGTCGGCCCACAGGATACACTTCGATGACTGGATTCCAATCTTTCTCGTTGTCTGGGCATTTTGTGGCCTGTCGAAGTATTCTGTTTATTCCCCTAAACATTAACATATCTCATACTTCAGTCAACAAGGAAATAAGCTCAATAAGGAAAAAGCAGAATAGAATGGCTACACAAATGCTCTCCTTACCGTGACCTCCACCAGGAATTCGACCTCGTCCCCGGCATCGAGTCCCTGGCAAGAGGATCGTTCCTTCATCTCGCCGTCCTTGCACTCGCTGAAGTAACGCACTGAAACGTGGGCGTTGTGGTCTCGCTCCCTCAGTTCCACTTTGCTAATGATGTCCTGTTGGTTAATGATACAAATAGCTTTCATTGACATAACATGTTCTGGCATCGTAAGTAATGCCTGGTCAACTGAATAGTTCCTGTCATACGAATTTAACATTATAATACGTTAAAGTACAGTACCTCAAATACCACGTAATCGTGACCTGCACAATGAATGTTATCTACAGACCTTAAGACTGCTGGTGAGGAGGTCAACCACATTAGAGGAGTCGCTCGCCAGAACGCCAGAAGACGCGCCCTCTATGTGCTGCGAGAGGCGGGCGTAGAGCGGTTCCTGCTCGGCTGTGATGGCGAACACCAGGTTAATTCTGTGGACCTTCGCCATCTCGTTGATCTGCCGGGAAGGGAGACACAGACAGAATAAGACTTTTCATGAAATGCATCACAATTTGTTTTTTTCAATTTTTGCATGCGGGGTGAAGCAATGTGCAAAATACAAACAGTTACTGTTTCCTTCTACTGATAAGTGGGAATGCACAGACTCACAGATCATTTCATGTAAAAGCGCATAAAAGCTCATGCTCAAAATGTATCAAGATAAAAGGTGGATCATGGGATAGGTAAGACTTCTCATTACTGTTCGATGTTAAGATTACAAATATCACAAGAACCGGGCTACCTCGTTTTATGTGTGTTATGGGCGTGCATTGTAATGTACAAACACAACTTATTCTGAAAAAAAAAACATGTGTCTGCCAATAAGCAGCATTCTTTTACATTGTACAAAGAAAAACTGCAAACTTATATCTGTGATCACTGTAACCAATCCAACATTAACACATACCTGAGCAACTGAAGGATAGTCGTACTGAATGGCTTTGTTATATTCATTGTTGTTGTCAAGATGGCACTGCTTGTCGTTGGGTCTTAAGATACCAGCCAGCTGAAGGAATGATAGCATGTTAGTTTGCTTTTAGGACACCTCTCATTAAGTTTGTCTAGCACCAGTAACATGTCCTACACCTTTAGAGACATTTTTATAAGGTTATTTAGTGTTTCGAGATTGGTTGATTCCCGATACTTGAAATTCATTATGTAATCAGTCTAAAGAAATAAAAAGATTAGTCATCATCACATTGTTGCCTTACAAATCTAACGAGGTCAATGGAAGTTTCTGTGCCATGACAAAAATGTTTACCGCTAATGGACCGCATGAAATCAATATCGGGTGCATTAGAGTTATGCTGTGGTAACTCTCTCTGATTGTTTTTTTTCATTCTTAATGCCAGTGATAGAGCAATTTCTTTATGTTGATTATTCATAATCCAGATAATCGAAGGTCGCTGTAATTTACTTCACTCCTTTGTAAATATTAGGATTCTTTCTTGAGCCCCCCAAAAGCAAGTTATTATTGTACGAAAATCTATCCTAATAATGTGATCCGTTGTGCAAATCTGTTTCCTCCCAGACCATCTAAAGTTTCACTTCTAAATGATTAGTATGATTACATAAGAAATATTAAAGGCACATGAAGTCTGGCATGTTCACATTACAGTTTTTTTTTATGTCACTCTTAAACCAGGTACAGCATATAATACAGTCCAACATGTTCCACAGTATAAAACGCATATAAACTGGGGGTCGCTTGATGATCTATATTTCAGGGTTTTGAAAAATCGTCCGTCAGGCACTACCCACAAATGTTCCTTCCACTGAAATCCTACTAAAGTTAACTAATGGGAAAATTAATTGATAGTGCTAATATGATTAGTTATAAAAGTACAACATTCCGTTTACAAATATGATATCACATGTCGCATACGACATCAATGTTTAAAATCTGTGCTTGTTTGTTTAATGTTTCTCTTATGTGAAAATACTGATAATGTAAGATAATGGAGATTTATTAATTTTGTTACTGAATAACACATGTGTTGTATTCAATATGGAGAAAGCCCAAATGAGTTTCATTGCAGCGAAAGGTGATAAATGCGTGTCTACAGATGGAAAAATAAATGTTGAAGAAATGTCTGGCAAAAGTGAATATCATCTGTATGGGAAAATTGATGATGGTGCCAGATTTATAAGATGAATAGAAAAACTCTGTAATGGGCCATTCTTGACAATGGCCAAGTCACACCTTAACCATTACCAATGCCTTAGAACAGCAGACATTGAGGAACTTATGGGAAAAGAACAATTTCCTGTTGAGCTACTGTGAAAAACTAATATTACTTTTTTTCTTTCTTTTACCTTCCCATCCCCCGCGAGATGGAAACCAGCATCAGTAGAGAATATGATCACCCGAAAACTGGTGTCGCGCCACTTGATTTTCTCCTCGCACACTATAGCTTGCATGAGGCCATCAAACCCGCCCTCTGGGAAGTCCTGGTTGGCGGCGCCCTTCGCTCGCTCAACCTCCTCCTGTCAGAAGACGAAATGTGAGAGATGTGAAGCGTTAAAATGCATGAATAAATGGCCATTTCTTTGATATGTACTCTACATATACATTATAAATAAAAATGGCACCATTGGTGTATTTTAATCTTGGAAGACTTGCGAGACTTATTGTGATTGTAAAAGATGTGTGTATATGTAGCTATAGACTTTACTATGTATAAATTAATGATATCCAATTTCGGGCTTAGAGTTTAATGCTGTAGCTTTCCTACTCCAGATATGGCCTAGCCCTTAAGCCATCTCAGCGTGCCCGACCACCCATATTAGTAACATTTCCCTCTGCTAGCCCATGTATAGTTTAGTAAAGAGGGGTGAGGGGGTCAATACTTCTTTACAGGACTTGTGGTGGCAGCTTTTCTCAGCAACTGTTTCTGTTTGAGAATATAGAAATTGAAGTGGGAAAGATATTCAAGGAGTCCACCCTCCTTTTTTCCTCTTCCCTTCCTTGATGCTCGTATAGAAATAATCTTTTCACTGAGCAAGAACCCCTATTGTCTTAAATCAATTATCCGGAAAGACAACTTTGAAGTATATTCTAACGGATGGCTGCCACCAGTGGAATTTCCAGCAGTCAGGAAGTGAGGGCAGAACTTTGGGGCTAAGATGAATCTAGGAAAGCACATTTCTTAAACATACGTAATAAGACACTTTGGTTTTGACTTAAATAATGTGATTTACACAACTCTCAGAAAATTATTCTTGCATATACTGGCACACCGCATATATCAATCAATCTTAACAGATTAAGGAAGCTTAAATGTGTGATTATAGAGGTGTTGAAATATGTTAGTATAGTGCAATATCTATCATTATTAGTGATATTAGTCAATCTATCTGTGATCATAGAATTTCTAAAAACAAAATTATGTGCATTCCTTAAAACTAGAACCAAGGAGAATTATCGCTACCAATAGTAAATTGTATATAACTTGTCAATCGTGCCTATGCATGACAGGCAGTGCATGCATGACTGGTGCTCTTGTAGAAACAAGAACAACCCGAAGAATCTCGGATTTCAAATCAATCCCTTTGCATATGCACCAGCAATTGCCTTTTAAGTATCCCTCAAGACAAAGAGCTTAAATGCTGTGATATGTTAGATCAATATGACAGGGACTGGTCTGGACACAATGGTGACTATTCCCAACCTGTGTCTGGGTCTAGAGCTGGTTTGAACCCCAATAGCAACTCACGTGCCCATTAATGGTTTACTCACTCAAATGGAAATGCGCTGTTAAGTAATTTACCGTGAAAACTGAGACATTGTTAGTGAGTGGGAGAGCGTTCTTGAAACTGTAGGCTGGTGTTTCGCCCCTGCAAAAGATTAGGGATTATAAACCTGCCTTTGGATGTACACACAAATATTATGAATTGGATTATGTAGTGTCCAGGATCCTATAAATATGAGATATATTATCTTACAGATATAAAACAAAATAATTTGAATCGCGTAATTTAAAGATGTAAGAACATCAAAAGTGTTGTTAGCAAAGTTATTAAACTGGCTGGCTCACCCGGTCACTAGATTGGGGGAAATGTAAGGCAACACTGGCTTGTCAATGAAGATGCCAAAACCGAGGTGCAAGTTAGAGGTGATCTCCTTCATTCCTTCTGCCAGCTTTTCTCCAAGGGTATACAACATATCCTTATCGTCTGCCATGGACTTAGATCCATCCATCAAGTAGTAGACGTCAGCTGGATAATTGTCTAAGTGGCTGTAGGTCAAGGTTATGTTGTAGGGGGTCTCTGAAAAAAGACGAAACTACAGAGATGTTTTTGAAAGTATGTTATATATGATGGTCTATATCAAAAGAGTAAGTTGAAAGGTTCAACATAAGATATACTTCTGAAATCATTAAAGCATGGTCCTGTAACATATTACAGAAAAATGTCAATGGAATATTGGTAAATTTAGTAAGTGGAAACTATTATCGCCATGCATAGGGGTTATCCTGGGCTAAAAAATGCATAAACGTTTATTCTGTTCACATTGTGAAATGTCTGTGCCTGCATTTTTCATTTCACTGTGATGTCAAATTCCTCCCTAACGGGAGCCGCCTTGCCACAGTGGGGGGCTTGAAGTCCCAATGATTTGGTGAGCCGGACCAGAGGGCTACCCATACTGGAGGGGTCACCAGTGAAGAATGAGACAAAATGGCTTCCTGGTGCACCAAGGCCTATGAGAGGGGACCCCTGTTCATTCCAGCTTGGACCAGGGAGAACTCTCCCATGTGTGTTTTCCGTACATGACATCCCGTATTAGTGGGAGACAGGAGTATATTTCCTTACTACCCCTGTGGCTATTGGGAGATCTTGAGTCCCAAATATAGCTTCCCCTTGTTGGACTCCATGGTGGGTGGGTGGGTGGGAGGGTGAGGAAATGAAAAATTCTTATATGTATGATTTCTACAAATTTATAAAGAACTAGCTCTCTCCCTGACGACCTACGCAATCCCCTGGCCAATCCCTCTGGAATGTCACATGTCACTCTAGAACCTTTCCAGTTTCTAAAGGACAAGCATGGGAATCATAATAGTTCTCAGCCTCCCAAACCAGGTAAGAAGGAGAAAAGGCCTCCTCAATCTATAAAGGAAATCTTGCTTGGTAAATATGAAGGTATCTCATATAGTAAATAACTAGTAGTGAAGACCATTGATGATGTATCAGTGATGGATCTTGATATTTTTGAAGAGCATCAGAAGATAGTTCAAGTGTGTCAACGTGATCCTCGCATCACCCCAGAGCGAGATGGTAGCCTTATAGTTGAGGTTTTGGTCATCAGAGACGAGAGTGACCGTCTGCGTGCAATATGCGACATTCCTGGGGCTCAAGTCTCATATTCTCCTTACAGAACACTTAATAAGTGTAAGGGAATTGTCTTTTCCAGAGACCTGATGAGGTATTCTGAGGAGAAACTGTAAGAGGAACTAAAGATTTTTAATGTAGTGGCAGTAAAATGTTTTAAGAAGAAAGTTGACGGTTTGGAACAGTTGACACCTGCTCTTTTTCTACCTTTTGAAATGCTAGTCCTTCCAGAATCAGTTAAGTTGGCATGGTACCACCTCAAGGTAAAGCCATATGTGCCCAACCCTATGCAGTGCTTCCAATGCCGGGGTTATGGGCATGGAACCAACTCTTGTCATTTTAAGGAAAACGGACAACCAAGAGTATGTGTAATGTGTGGTTCAACAGGTCATCAAGGAGATAATAACAATATGCTGTTACTATTGCAAAGAAGCTCATGAAGCTTCTTTAAAGCAATGTAAAAGGGACAAATTTGAAAAAGAAGTGTTGGTAATAAAGAGCAAGGAGAAAGTTAGTTTTCCAGAGGCAAAGCAATGTGCCCGTGTGCTGTTTGCACAGCCAGGTAAGTACTTTGCCTCTTCAAACCCATTCTCCTTCCTGCCATCCCTTACCCTCCAATACTTCTTCCACCACACACTATGCAACTACCTTTAAACCTCAGTCCTCAAATGCTGAAACTGCCTCTGGTGAGTTGTTCCACCAGAAACGGAGTAGGAGTGATGGGTCTATTGAGGAGACTCTTCCCAAAGTAAGGTCTTTGGAGCCATCAGTCAAGGCTCCACAGGCCTGAGCCTGTCCAAAGGAAGCCTGTGGAAACTAGTTCCACAGGGGACAGCTTAAAGGTGTGGGGTGGGCCTTAACCATGGGTGCTGTCAAACACCTTATGGAGTAGTTTGTCAACCTGAAGAACTGGATACCCTGATCCAGTGGAACTGTCACGGAATTCATGCAAAATGGGAAGAACTACAACATCTGATAGCTTCATGTAACCCAGTTTGTGTATGCCTACAAGAGATTGTGACCAGGAAAAATCATCCAATTTCCCTGAGAGGATTCCAAGTTAAAGACCATTATGGGCCTCATGGAGGAGTAGCAGTGATAGTACGTCAGGATATTCCCTTCCAGGCCATCTGCCTGTAGACGACACTGCAGGTGAAGGCCTCATGCCATCCACTTGTCGACTACACTGCAGGTGAAGGCCTCATGGAGAAGTAGCAGTGATAGTACGTCAGGATATTCCCTTCCAGGCTATCCACCTGTAGACGACGCTGCATTTGAAGGCTTTGAGAATAGGCTTGAAACCTTACACTGTTACATCTTCCTCAAAATAATCTCAACATAAGTGATTTGGAAGATCTACTTGGGCAGTTGCCTCATCCATTTCTACTCTTGTGAGATTTCAATGGCCGGCATCACCTCTGGGGAGACACTTTGTGCAACTCTTGAGGAAGGGCCTTGGAGTCCTTGTTCTCAAGAGTAGATGCGGTTTTACTGAACAGTGACACACCCACACATTTCCAAATTCAAACTCACTCTCCAGTATTGACCTGTCAATTGGTTCACATGATTCACAGTTAAATTTCACTTGGCAGGCCATGGAAGTGACCAGTTTCCAGTAGTAGACTGGAATCTTTTTAGATCAACCAAAGTATTGCAAGGATCTGTGAATGATTTCCATTATATTGAAAATGCTGTTAATCACTTTACATCACGAATTTACCTTGCAGCAGAAGCATCCATTCCCAAAAGTAGTGGGCAGTAAAGTCGACCTCTGGTACCATGGTGGTCTGATGAATGCCAACAAGCTGTCAGAGCAAGAAATGCTGCATCACGGCAGTTGAAACAACGCCCCAGCGATGTAACGGCCGTTGTGGAGACAGTATGTCTACTCGATTACTCTGGGACCCCCTTAGCATGGGTATGGGTCAAGGTGCATAAGGTCGCTGGAAAGAGCACACCCATGTCACCACCTCCTCTGAAGATAAATGGCATAATCCTCACAGACAAAAAAGATGTTTCAAATGAGCTAGCTAAATCCATGGCAGAGATCTCTGGAACATCTTATACTGCTTGATTCTCCATTCTTTGGGCTGAACAGGAACGACATCCAGTATCACTTGCCATTTTTGTCCAAGGAGATTGCTTGGCAGCTCTGCCGTAAGACTGCCCCAGGAAGTGACGATATTCCATACACTTATCAGAGAGCTCCCGAAAGTTCCTACTAGACCTATTCAATAGAATCTATAGGGAGGGCACATTGACATCCACATGGAAAGAGGCTATAATAATTCCTTTCCCTAAACCTGGCAAGGATGCTTCCATACCAGGGAATTACAGACCAATTTATCTTACCAGCTGCATCTGCAAGTTGGAGAAAATGGTAAATGGTCTTCTATGACCTTGAAAAGGCTTATGATACCACTTGCAAGCATGGCATACTCATGAAGCTGTATGACATTGGTTTAAGAGGAGTATTACCTACCTTCATACAAAGCTTCCCTGCTGACAGGAAGTTTAGAGTGAGGGTGGGAAACAGTTTCTCTAAACTGGAAGATCAGCTGAAAGGGGTCCCACAAGTGTGACCCTGTTTACCATTTCTATAAATGACATCTTAAAGGTCATTCCAAGTGCTGTCTCATGTAATCTGTATGTGGATGACTTTACAACTGTATTGCTCAGGAGGAAGCTTACATGATGTACAAGGGCACATACAGATACATACTTACTGCAATAAATCAGGTTGTGCAGTGGGCAACATGCCATAGGTTCAAATTTTCTCTAAGCAAGACCATGACCATGCGAGGAAAGTTATATCCTTCCAGCTATTTAGGAGCAAACCCACTGGCTTTTGTCCAAGAGGTGAAGTACTTAGGTCAAATTTTTTGCTTAAGACTTACATAGATGCCTCATATCAATTGAATGTGAAAGCTACAAAAGGGCTTAGTATTTTGCAGGTACTTTCACACCTATCTTTGGGTGTAGACTGCACAACACTTCTGCGACTTTACCGAGTGCTTATTCGTAGTAAACTTGACTATGGATGTAACGCTTATTCATCTGCAACATCCACTGTTCTCCACTCCGTTCATAATGAAACTCTCAGAAGCTGTGCAGGGGCTTTAAGGTCTTCACCTGGGGAGTCCCTGTATGCTGAGAGTGGAGAACCACCTCTTTCATTACACCGGGACTACATGAACCTGATTTACTACAAAGGATTCCGGGATCTCGTACATCCAGATCCTACGGTAGGAAAATAAGGAATCTTGTGGAAGATCTTAATTTAAATCTCACTACGGTTCTGGCTGTTGGAACTCCCCAAGTCCCCCTTTGGACCAATCTCACTAAGGTTCTGGATGTCGGAACTCCCCAATTCCCCCCTTGGACAAATCAAGTTGAGCTGATCGGAATTGGGAAAGGGGAGAGATCCGAAGCAGAAGTCAGAGAGAGATTTCTTCACCACATTTCTAAGTACCAAATTAAATGTTGCGGAGATTGAGGTTTTGGCAGTCAGGTATATTCTGAAACTATTTGGTATACAGAATGTTTTCCTCCTAATCGATTCGAAAATAATGTGCCATCATAAACACAGCTGATTTACACCTCCTTTGGAGGCCATAGCTAGACAAAGATATCTTTTGGAAATGGATCATCTACGTCGTTACCCATATTAGCACTGTAAGAAATAAAAACACAGGACACATTCATTAATATAAACAATACAATTATTCTCTTGGACGCAGATAAACCACAAACACCAAACATCTCTGATTAAACTTGAACTCACGAATTCTGAGTGTTAGGTTAACCTCCTGCGGTTTCATCTGCACAATGTTTTCGACGTCGCCATCAGAAGACAAAGGCTCCTCCTCGATCACATTGTAAATGAATTCCGGTTCGACTACTTCAGTATCACACCACGTTAGCCACTTCTCGTAGTTGGGGTGCTCACGGCTAATGCATCTTGATCTGGTCTCGGTGTTGTTCTGGGCCTTTTGTATCTTTTTGAAGAAATGACGGTCAAGGGCGTTTTATAACCTTTTAAAAGAACATGATGTTCAAGGACGTTTTATAAGTTATCACAAGAAAAGGATGGGCAAGGAACGTTTTATAACTTTTTAAAAGAAAATGATGGGCAATGACGTTTCGTAACTTTTTACGAGAAAATGATGGTCAAGGATGTTTAAAACTTAAAAAAAAAATGATGGACAAGGGCGTTTCATAACTCTTTATGTGAAGATGACGATACAATTCTGAAAGCGCAAAGGAAAAAAAAAAAAAAAAAATTAACAGAAAAAATCGTAGTCACCTCTGAGCACCAGATGCAAGTGGGATGACGGATACACTCTGTACAGGTGTAGTGTTGACAGCCAGGATAATCAGCGGCCAAGCAGCATGACAAGGCGACGAAGCAGACCACAATTAGCGTGAACTTCATTGCTGAAACTTAGTAAACCGTGTTTTGTAGCATCTCCGAAAACCCAGACACTTTGAGTCATCCTCACCCATGTTTATCCCATTCTGTGTTTCCACCACAAGTACACACACACACACACACACACACACACACACACACACACACACACACACACACACACACACACACACACACACACACACACACTGTAACAAGCACAAGGGATATGAAGTTAGAATGACCCAAAACTTCGTCACTTGGTTTTTATGCATATGTTATCAATTATGTATACCTCAATTTTACTGTTTAGCTATGTAAGATAAAAGGACTTAATTATTTTTCTAGAAAGATGATCTTTTTTATGTTTATTATTTTATGTTCTATATATTTCTATATTATTTTTACTAAGATTAGGAAACTGTAAAATATAATAGTTTACCCTTCAAAGTATTAGTTTTTTTTTTTTTTTTTTTTTTTGTTACCCCCACCATACATTATTTTTATTTAAAGGGTACACCGCTATATTTCAATGGTACTGTTGTATTAAGGTTGTATAATTGATATTAAAAAAAAAAAAACAATAAACAATATGCATTATTTTTGTTATTAGAAATATTAATTTAAGTTCTGAGATTATGCATGTATAGATTAAGAAAAACTATATATTTGTACTATATGTGATCCGAGTTGACTTTAAATTTTAAAGTATATACAGTGCTAAAACCTGATACTATAGCTATAATCAGAGTCAGAACAACAGCCAGAAAAGTATTAGATTATCGTGAAATATCCGAGGTAAGAAAAAATATCCAGCTGTAATTATATAACTAATAAATTCATAAAATACTATAAACTTAATTTATAGAACAAAAGAAAGTAACTATTTGAGATCAAACTGGAAATTAGAGATAAAGAGTATGTCTTCTTCACGGTGAATGGCTTGCAAGTGACTCTTGAACACCGTCCCGATGTGTATCTTAATATTATTTAGAATTTAAAAACCCATTCAAATAATAAGTGTTCTTAACATCTATAATGGTATAATATTTTAAAATGATGTGCATATAACTACTCAGATCGTATATGATGACATAAATATTATACATAATTTGTATGTTTGTAAGAAATATTTTTGTTATTTCAAGAAATGATTGTTTTATCAATCCTGAACTAGAATAATTGTTTCTTTTCTAGGAAAGGTTTTGTCGAAGTTTTGGTTTTCACGTCCCTGGTGCTGTGAACAAGAATGAAAGAAAACACCATCTTTGGGAGTCCATGGCATTGATGAAGGAAAGGAAAGAAGATATCTCAGAAAGGAACAAGTGTAAAGATTGTTCTTATATATATGTATATATATATATATATATATAATCAGGATATACACATTACCTATAAAAAGAGAGTTAAGGGGAGGGGGTTATATTAATAAGCACAAGGTCACTTCCAGCACAGATTACAAAACCCTAAAACTGACTCTCATATATTATTGTCTTTTTTTTTTGTTTTTACAATAGATAATGCAAAGTTGCACGTACTTGAGATAAGATTTTACACGACACAATAAGGTTACCCGACCTGACACCACAGCACAAGCTTTTTGAATGTTCTTGTGTTCTTCCGGAAAAGAACTTCCTTGGGTGTGGTTATCTCCAGGATTTCGCTGAATTCCATATAATCTCTTTCTCTCTATCTCACTCTCCCTGTCTGTCTTTCCGTTTCTCTCTCTATCGCGCGCTCTCCCTCTCTCTCTATCCCCCCCCCCCCATCTCTATCTTTCTCTCTCTCTCTCTCCCCCCCCCTCTCTCTCCTCTCTCTCTCTCTCCCCTCTCCTCTCCTCTCCTCCCTCCTCTCTCTCCTCTCTCTGTCTATCTCTCTCCCTCCTCTCTCCTCCTCTCTCTGTCTCTCTCTCCTCTCTCTCCCTCCCTCTCTCTCTCTCTCCCTCTCTCATCTCTCTCCTCCTCTCCTCTCTCTCTCTCTCTCTCTCTCTCCTCTCCTCTCCTCCCTCCCTCCTCTCTCTCACTCTCTTCTCTCTCCCCCCTCCTCTCCTCCCTCTCTCCCTCTCTCCTCTCTCCCCCCCCCATTTCTCTCTCTCTCTCTCTCTCCTCTCCCTCCCTCTCTCTCTCCTCTCTCTCCTCTCCCCCTCTCTCTCTCTCTCTCTCCTCTCCTCTCTCTCTCTCTCTCTCTCTCTCTCTCTCTCTCTCTCTCTCTCTCTCCTCTCTCTCTCTCTCCTCTCCTCTCTCTCTCTCTCTCTCTCTCTCTTCTCTCTCTCTCTCTCTCCTCCTCTCTCTCTCTCTCTCTCTCTCTCTCTCTCTCTCTCTCTCTCTCACTCACTCTCTCTCTCTCTTTACCATCATGTTGTCGGGTCCCAGCTCAGAAGGTAAAAATTAAACAAATAAAAATCAGAGCATGCATAGATAACAATAGAAAAAAACAAACACAAAGAAAAATGTCAACTTTTACGAAAAAAAAAAAAAAACAGACACCACTACCGGTGATATATTATCAACATTTTCCGAGAACGTGATAGTAAGACTGATTATAAAAAAAAAACAACTAAAAAAAACAACATTCGATATGTGTTGACACAAACAAAAAAGTAACTTTGCAGATACAAAGCATACCAGAACTAAAAAACACGCTTTGAACTCAAGTTATTTTCTTCTAACAGTAGTATATGTAGCATATGTTAAGTGACTAAATCGCTAACCATTTCCTTTTTTGAGTTATAGTGTAAAAACCCTTTGGTTCGAAGTATTCTTCTTTCTAACAAGGAATTACAAAATATTTCAGATTCCGATTGAATACAATTTCTTACAAGCACAATTGATATTTAACATTTTGTTATGAAATTTACTCCAAAGAAACAAAACCTTAGGGTTGTATATAGGCATTATATACCTAAAATCTTAAATCTTGATCTTAAAATATATGTTTCTTTGAATCTGAGTAATTAACTTCATACAAAGAACCAATAAGAAGCTATAATGGGCGACCAACTAATATTCAGTGTCGTTCTGTACTTTTCTTATTTCTCCTTGTATCTTTTTTATTGAAGCATAATGCTTTTTCTTCAGTCCTTCCCCTCACAGAAGGAAAAGGTAAGATCCATGATGAGTGATCGACAAAGTCATCAAGCTAATCCATGCCAGAGAATTTTGTAAATGGAAGTGAGCGCAAGGCAAATCTCATTATTTATTTCTGTTTCCTCTGTTAGGGCATTGAATGATATAATAAATGGTCAAGGGC
>NC_061832.1:7455376-7472876 GCF_019202785.1 Penaeus chinensis
TAGGGCGTATATACATTTTTTTCAAGGGGGATTATAGTAATTCTTAATATAATTCGTGAAAGAATTCGTGTCAGTTGTGGTATACTTATGGGGGCCAAATGAGGTAGAATGAGGGTATCTCATATGTATATTAGTACATGATTTAAAGCGCAAGAGGAGAAGAAATATATGCTTATATATTTGGATATAATGGAATGAATATAAAAAGAAAGGAGACAGGGTGGCTATACCGTGTACCAGTAGAATTGTAATTTGTATATCTTTCTCTCTTCAAACTGGCGATCAAAATCTCCAGTTAAAGGAATCTAACACTTTTGAATGGGAGGGAAGTCAAAGTCAAATAAATTTTACACGTTTATTTTAAAACACAAAGCGATGAATTATTTCACAAGCAATATCTGAAAATGCGGAAATTCGATTGAAAACGAACTCTGGGGAATACCAAATAGAACTGAAGAATATCAGTTGCACCATGGAAAAATTCAACGTAGATCGTGCACCTTACATGTCTACCACAAAAAATGTACATAACTGCGTGTTAAAACAAACTGCGTTAACAACGTTAAGGGAACACACAGAGTCTATGGGCGATGATGTATACGAGTGCTACGTTGACGGATCCGTACAGTTTGGATACAAAGCTGGTTGTGCTTGCGCTGTATACAAAAATGGCTTACTACAACATCAAGTTAATATGAGAGTGCAAAATTAGGCCAGCACTACACAAGCGGAGCTGGCAGGTATACTCCTTGCAACGGAATTCATGTTTCGGGGCTCTGGAGTAGTTTTCTGTCACTCTCAAAGTGCTCTTCGGACATAAAATTCTTTCAAAGCAGGTGGCGATGAGGAAATTGTAAATTGCATTAAGCGTAACGTAACTTATACAGTAGAGCGCATTTTCAACATTCAACTTTTATGGATACCATCTCATGTTGGCATACGCAAGCTCGACCACATAGACAAATTGGCGAAGGAAGCATAAATCTTGGGATGCCTTCTTGCTTGGGTTGCATATATATTGAAAAGTTCTCATAAGGAAGAACTAGTAGATCTGACAAACACTCAAAAGCCTGAAAGCTGTACCATAAGGCACTACGATAAGTACAGAGATAGCAAGCCTTCCTTTGGGTGGCATCGAAGTCAAACCAGACAACGTGACGTGGTTATTGCCAGATTACGTTTAGATTACAAAAAGTGCTGGCAACTGCACGGTGCAAGAAGTGCAGATTAATCTAGATGTAGAACGCTTGAGCACTGTATCTCCGAATGTCATGTGATACAGCCTTTCAGACCACCTGACCCGAGTTATAAAGAACTATGTGAATATTTCATTTCTTCTGATACATTGGAAGATATACTCGTACTATATCCTAAGTGTACTATGTAAAGCTGCCGTAAACAAAGAGCAGTGTTATGTAAACACAGTGGCAAAAGCATATCAGCGTAAATTATTTTTTGCACGATGTATGATTTATATTTTCATTTTACCGTGAACAATTACAGTAGTCACAGAATACTGTCTGTGTCAAATATATGCAAAACTGTAATCACGACTGCCCACGCCTGAGCATATAGCCATGGTGGTAAGTAAACAATTAACTTAATTAATTTAGAGAGGGTTTGGAATATGCTTTGAAAACGAACCTTGAGCATATTTTCATCGCTTCCTAATGAACAACTTTCGCGATATATAAAGAACGAAACTAGAGGATCGATATGAATCTGCAGAAACGGATTTTTATAAATTAATTTGTTCATCATTTCGTCATTATTGTTTTCTTTTTTATTGTGATACAACCACTTATATATACAAAAACTATTAAAATGGAATCAGAAGAAATTACAAAGAAAAATATGCTTATCCGGAAGGAACGAGGGAAGAATTAAATTGTCGTATACTGCTTTAAGGAAAGTTATGATAGTGAGAGAAAAAAAACTGAATACATAATATGAATGGTAAAACACTCTTCCGAGTTGATACTATGTTAAAAAACAAAACAAAAAAAAAAAAAAATGAAAAAACGAGATTTATTGAAAGTGAAACTGTAGTTTCACTTTTTGCCTGGTGTTTTTTCCTAACATTATCATATTTAACATTAAATATTTGACTTACATGGTTATACAACAAGTAACGTAAGCTCGTAATCAAACATACAAGGCAGATGGTTAGTGTCATTCGTATGCTTTGGTTAAACGAACACTGAACTAATAAACAATTAAAATAACGAAAAACACGTAAAATATAGCAGTAGTGTACAAATTTGTATTTTTTTCAGCGGTGTATTACACATATGGAATTGTGAAATTTACGACATAAGAAGAGAGAATGGGTGAGTTCGAGAGAGAGAGAGAGAGAAAGAGAGAGAGAGAGAGAGAGAGAGAGAGAGAGAGAGAGAGAGAGAGAGAGAGAGAGAGAGAGAGAGAGAGAGAGAGAGAGAGAGAGAGAAGAAAGAGAGAGAGCGAGCGAGAGACAGAGAGAGAGAGGAAGAGAGAGAGACAAAGATAAAGATAAAAATAAAGATAAAGAGAGCAAGAGAGAAAGAGAGAAAGAAAGAAAGAAAGAACGAAAGAAAGAAAAAAAAGAAAGGAAAAATGGAGAAAGAAAGAAAGAAAGAAAAGAAAAAAGGGAGAAAGAAAGAAAGAAAGAAAAGAAAAAAGAAAGAAAAAGAGAAAGAGAAATTAGGAATTATCAATATGCTCGCTTTTATTCTTGACAGGCGCTGCATCAGGAACTTATGTGAAGCTTCAGTTGTTCATTCCAAACATTGGATTCTGGACAATGGTCGTGGCTTGCTTGTACAGCGGGTTTTGATTCTGTTGATAAAAGTGAAAAGTTCATGTAGAAAAGGTATGAATGAGAATTAATACCTTCACAATACAAGAGAAAAATTCGTGTAGAAACGGTGTGAATGGGAATGAATACCTTCACAATACAAGAGAAAAATTCGTGTAGGAAAGGTATGAATGAGAATGAATACCTTGACAATACATGATAAAAAATCATGTCGATTAGCACGCCATGACAAGTCTATGACAGTTTGCGGGAAAAGGAAGAGATAAAGATTTAAAAAAAAAAAAAAAAAAAAAAATGGACGAAAAAAAAGAGAAAATAAGAGAAAAGGAAGACGGAAAAGAAGAACAAAGAAAAAACAAAAAAACGCAAGGAAAATGAATAAGGAAAAAATAATAAACGAATACTAATAACAAACGAAATAATAAACGAATACTAATAACAGGAAAAAAGAAAAACAAAACAAACACACACACACAGGGAAGCAAAAAAAAATAAAATAAACAAGGTCCGACCATTCACGTTGGACCACTTCTCGATAAACAAAAAATCAACTACAAGAAAAGCAAAACAAGGACAATAAAGAAAAGAAAAGCTAAAGCAGGAAAATAAAGAAATGAAAGGCAAAAGAAAGAACATAAAAAAAACAAAAAACAAAGGAAAGAGAAAAAAGCAAAAAGCAAAAGATAATAGACAAAAGAAAAGCAAAATAAAGAAAATAAAAGAAAAGCAAAAGAAAATAAACAAAAGCAGAGCAAAATAAAGAATATAAACAAAAGGAAAGCCAAATAAAGAAAATCAAAAAGACAAACCATATAAAGAAAAGAAAAAGCAAATAAACAATAGAAAATCAAAAGAAAAAAGAAAAGAAAGGCAAAAGAAAGAAAATAAACAAAAGCAAAGCAACAGTGAGAAAACAAAAAAAAAAAACAAAACAAAAAATAACAAAAGAAAAGCAAAACAGAAATAAACAAAAGAAAAGCAAAATAAATAAAAGAAAAGCAAAATAAGGAAAATAAAAACAAAAGCAAAAGTAAGAAAATCAAACTTAAGAAAATAAACAAAAATAAATAAATAAATAAAGAAAATAAAACTAATATGAAGAAAAGAAAGAAAACAAATATGAACAAAAGAAATAAAATAAAATAAAAAAATAACAAAAGAAAGAAAACAAAATAAAAGCGAAGGAAAGAAAATAAACAAAAAAAAAGAAAGAAAATCAAATAAAAGCAAATTAAAGAAAACAAAGGGAAAGCAAAAAAAAAAAAAAAAAAAAAATAAATAGATAATAAATAAAAAAATAAAAGAATACCAAAAAGAAAGAAAATAAAATAAAAGCAAAAGAGAGAAAAAAGCAAAAAGAAAGAAACTAAAGGGAAAGCAAAAGAAAGAAAAAATAAATGCAAAAGAAAAAAATAAAATAAAAGCAAAAGAAATAAAATAAAAAACAAAATTAAAAAAAAATAAGGGAAAAACAAAAACAAAGAAAATAAAATAAAAGCAAAAAGAAAGAAACTAAAAGAAAAGCAAAAGAAAGAAAATAAATAAAAGCAAAAGAAAGAAAAAAATGAAAGCAAAAGAAAGAAAAGCAAAAGAAATAAAATAAATAAAAGCAAAAGAAAAATAAATAAAAGCGAAAGGAATGAAATAAAATAAAAGCCAAAGAAAGAAAAGAAAAGAAAAGCCAAAGCAAGAAAACAAGCAAAAGAAACTAAACAACGAAGCAAAAGAGAAAGAATCTAAACAACCAAACAAAGCTCACATCACTCATATTGGTTCACTTTTCAATACACAAAAAATAAATAAATAGACATCAAGAAAAGCAAAAAAACAACAAAAGAAATGAACTAAAGAAGATAAGCAACAAAATCTAAAACAAACAAGATAAACAACCAAAGAAACCAAACAAATATCAAAAGAAACTTAACACCATATCAACAAAAGAAAGAAACCAAACAAGATAAACAAGAAAAGAAAGAAAAAAAACAAGAAAAGAAAGAAACCAAACAAAATAAACAACAAAAGAAAGCAAACAAAATAAACAACAAAAGAAAGCAAACAAAAGAAACTAACCAAGATAAAAAGAAAAGAAACCAAACAAAATAAACAAGAAAAGAAAGAAACCAAACAAGATAAACAAGAAAAGAAAGAAACCAAACAAAATAAACAAGAAAAGAAAGAAACCAATTAAGATAAACAAGAAAAGAAAGAAACCAAACAAGATAAACAACTAAAGAAAGAATCTAAACCAAATAAACAAAAAAGGATGAAGCTAACCAAGATAAAGAAAAGAAACTAAGTAAAATAAGCAACAAAAGAAAGCAAACAAAAGAAACAAGAGCAAACAAACAAAATAAACAACAAAAGAAAGCAAACAAAAGAAACTAACCAAGATAAAAAGAAAAGAAACCAAACAAAATAAACAACAAAAGAAAGAAACCAAACAAGAGAAACAAGAATAGAAAGAAACCAAACAAAATAAACAAGAAAAGAAAGAAACAAAACCAAATAAACAAGAAAAGAAAGGAAAAACAAACAAACAAGAAAAAGAAACAAAACAAAATAAACAAGAAAAGAAAGAAACAAAACAAAATAAACAAGAAAAGAAAGAAACAAAACCAAATAAACAAGAAAAGAAAGGAAAAAACCAAATAAACAAGAAAAGAAAGGAAAAACAAACAAACAAGAAAAAGAAACAAAACAAAATAAACAAGAAAAGAAAGAAACAACCCAAGATAAAGAACACACAACACAAAAAAGCAAAGGAAACTAAACAAGGCAAACGAGGCTCCCATCACTCACGTCCGTCCATTTCTCGTTATCCCGACTCATAATGAACTTCGAATACTCGCGCCGGTCTTGGATGGACGCCCAAACCCTCCAGACGATAAGGGCCAAAATCCCTATCAACAACACGGCTCCGATCACGCCCACGATCACGGCTGGGTTTGGGGGGGGGGGGGGGGAAAGGGAGATGAAATAGATTAAGTAGGTTGAGGTAGAGTCTGTAGGTTGAGGTAGAGTCTGTAGGTTGAGGTAGAGTCTGTAGGTTGAGGTAGAGTCTGTAGGTTGAGGTAGAGTCTGTAATTCGAGGTAGATTAAGTAGGTTGAAGTAGATTTAGTAAGTTTGAGGTGGATTCCTTGAGTTGAAAAAGATTTAAGTTCAACAGATTCACGGAGTTGAAAAAGATTAAGCACTTAAGTTGAATAGATTCACAGAATTTGAATAGATGAAGGAAGTTCAAATAGATTCAGTGAATTAAAGTGTAATTTGAAATGAATTAGGTGGATACAGTAAAATAGATCAGATGTATGCGGTAAATTGTATTTAATAAGATCATTGGATTGGATAGAATAGATTAAATAGAATACAATAGAACAAGTTGATCAAGTAAGATAAAATAGGGTTAAATACATCAAATAAAATAAAATACACTGACACACATACACACACACACGCACACACACATATATATATATATATATATATATATATATATATATATATATATATATATTCAGGATAACACATCAAGCCCAAAGTACCTATAATGTTGACAGGGGCCGTGCACTCCTTCGCCGTCTGGACTCGTATGACTGTCACTCCGCCAGCACTCCCGTGGGTGTAAGCGAAGACGTGGAGGCAGTTATCATCATCCATAAACGAACATTTTTTCTCCTTTCCGCTGTCAACTGTTTTTTTTTCATTAATAATTTGATTAAAAGAGATGTATAATTGAAGAAAATGATTATCGTGTTTGGATTTATTATTATGAAGAAAAAAAATATATACCGGTATATGATCGTTCTTAGCAGTTGAGTTATATGTAGGTTTGTATGAATTGGAACTGTACATTGGATTCAGATTCTCAAATATATATATTGTATAATCAATGATTGACAAATTATTTTCTGCTCAATTCTACGCTAGTGAATGAACCCTAAAATTATCTTAGTTGTTTTCATTTAATTTACTGAACAGCAATTCACAACTCATATATAAGTAAAAAGTGCAATATCCTGTATATGAGTCATCGACAGTTAATAATGACGTTATGACTTGAGTTATATCGACTGTAACTTACCCTCTAATGTTTCATGCAAGGTGATGTTATATATAGCACAGTTAGCCTCGCACTCGTTGGCATCATACGGTCCTGTCTGGAACGCATGGCACTGAACACAGGGGGTGTATTCTGTGCACTTTCCTGTACATGTCTGTTTCGCGAAGGGAGAAATTTGACTTGTAAAACTAACACTGTGCCATAGGTAGAAATACGAATGGATTTTTAAATTTGCAGCCATATGCTTGACCACGAATTGTAACTTTCCCTCTGGCAGACACCTTCTCGCTCTTCCCCATTATTTCTCTGATATCCAGGGGCGCCATTGCCCCCCCCCCCCCTAAGCTTTCCAGAGAAGTACCAAATGAGCTAAACAAATATAGTGCAAAATTCTGAATGTTTGTTTAGTATTAACATTTCACTACTGGCACTCTCTCCCTTTCTCACTATACGCGTGTAAACATCTGTTTTGGTACATGATGGGTGGTGAGCTTGGTAGCAAAAGTGGGATGAAGGAAGCTCATCTTATATAAAGCTGGGTGAAAGGAAGCAAGTGGTCACTAAGCATCTTATAATGTTCTCTTTTCTTAGGATCGATGGAAGGTGGTAGTGGGTGAATACATAACTTGAGATGACGTGACAAGGCTTATGGGTGCAGGGGTGCTGTATGCATGTATGTATATATGGATGTTTATGTTCATGTGCCTGTATTTGTATTACATATACCACACCTAAAAGGGAAATGAAGAAAACAAAACAAAACAAAAAACTTACAGGACAGTCTTCACAATATTTGCCATTGTAGCCGTCACTGCAAATGCACTTGTTACACTGGCATGTGCCATGACCTGAGCAGATCTCGTCCATGCCTGGGAACAGTGGTTAGCATCAATTTTTCTGGACTACATCTATAAAGATCATTAGTATTTACATGACTTATTGCAATTAATATATCATAATCTTCCCTCTGCGACTGGAAGCGTGAACCTGCCTCACCTGGGTCCTTGCACTGGTCGTCAGCTTCGTCACAAGAGCACAGGGTATCACTCCAGCCCTTATCGCACTGACATTTGTTACAGTCACAAGTCCCGTGGCCTGAGCAGATTAAGCCTTCGTTGCCGATACATCCGTAATAATTGGTGCACTCGCAGAATGGCCCATAGATTTGCTGTTATGGATATCAGTGGAATTCAGCTCACATCAATGGAATGCGACTTCAAAGTACGTCAGTTTGCAATTCAAAGTGGAATTCAGATGTACATGTTACATATTGTTTTTGTTTACATCAAAATTCTCACCTGAGTCGGATCTGCTGGCGTATTGCACTGACATTGCCCGCACCTGCACTGACCACGGTTGCTGCAGATTGCGGAGGTGTTCGTCTGTCGGCACGAGTCTTCGCTGATGGTGCCAGTGCTGTCGGCATCCTTGCTGTCGCATTCACATGACTTCCCAAGGAAACCTTCGTGGCACTCACATACACCACACTTGAAATCGCCGTTCCTGTTGCATTCCTCTGCATTTGCAATGTAACCCTGGAAATAAATGGGGTACATTTGCATTCTTTATTCTATTTTTTTTCTTCTGATATCTTAAGACAATTCCAAAATTCTTATCAGACCACGGAAATATCCTTAAAAATGCACACCTTATCACCTGGCTTAGCACAGCTGCACTGGCAGTGCATCGCCAGGTTGATTTGCAGAGACCCCTGTCGGCCCACAGGATACACTTCGATGACTGGATTCCAATCTTTCTCGTTGTCTGGGCATTTTGTGGCCTGTCAAAGTATTCTGTTTATTCCCCTAAACATTAACATATCTCATACTTCAGTCAACAAGGAAATAAGCTCAATAAGGAAAAAGCAGAATAGAATGGCTACACAAATGCTCTCCTTACCGTGACCTCCACCAGGAATTCGACCTCGTCCCCGGCATCGAGTCCCTGGCAAGAGGATCGTTCCTTCATCTCGCCGTCCTTGCACTCGCTGAAGTAACGCACTGAAACGTGGGCGTTGTGGTCTCGCTCCCTCAGTTCCACTTTGCTAATGATGTCCTGTTGGTTAATGATACAAATAGCTTTCATTGACATAACATGTTCTGGCATCGTAAGTAATGCCTGGTCAACTGAATAGTTCCTGTCATACGAATTTAACATTATTATACGTTAAAGTACAGTACCTCAAATACCACGTAATCGTGACCTGCACAATGAATGTTATCTACAGACCTTAAGACTGCTGGTGAGGAGGTCAACCACATTAGAGGAGTCGCTCGCCAGAACGCCAGAAGACGCGCCCTCTATGTGCTGCGAGAGGCGGGCGTAGAGCGGTTCCTGCTCGGCTGTGATGGCGAACACCAGGTTGATTCTGTGGACCTTCGCCATCTCGTTGATCTACCGGAAAGGGAGACACAGACAGAATGTGACTTTTCATGAAATGCATCACAATTTGCTTTTTTCAGTTTTTGCATGCGGGGTGAAGCAATGTACAAAATACAAACAGTTACTGTTTCCTTCTACTGATAAGTGGGAATGCACAGACTCACAGATCCATTCCATGTAAAAGCGCATAAAAGCTCATTCTCAAAATGATAGGTAAGACTTCTCATTACTGTCCGATGTTAAGATTACATATATCACAAGAACCGGGCTATCTTGTTTTATGTGTGTTATGAGCGTGCATTGTAATGTACAAACACAACTTATTCTGAAAAAAACATGTGTCTGCCAATAAGCAGCATTCTTTTACATTGTACAAAGAAAAACTGCAAACTTATATCTGTGATCACTGTAACCAATCCAACATTAACACATACCTGAGCAACTGAAGGATAGTCGTACTGAATGGCTTTGTTATATTCATTGTTGTTGTCAAGATGGCACTGCTTGTCGTTGGGTCTTAAGATACCAGCAAGCTGAAGGAATGATAACATGTTAGATTTTATAAGGTTATTTAGAGTGTTTCGAGATTGGTTGTTTCCTGATACTTGAAATTCATTAAATAATCAGTTGTAAAGAAATAAAAAACAAATTAATATAACCAAAGAGGCTCCCAACCACTGTAGAATGAAAAAAAACTGCTGTAGAATCAAGTGCTATATTAACTGAGAGAGCAAGGAATTCTGACTTTGTTCCCATTGCCATCGCAGGGCCATTTCACTTAATGCAAAAACACGTCCAAACAAACTGTATGAGTCAGTATCACAGCGAGAGTTACTAAAGTGCTAACATTTGTTCCGGAATCGTACTGGCTCTAGCATGAATATCTGAGCTTTATGGCACCACACAATAAGCTGTGGTCAAGGCTGCATGCGTGTGCTTATATGCCAAGCACACGCTAAGCACATGGAAAGACCATGACACAGTTGTAATTACAGGCTGTATTGTTGCCTTACAAATCTAACGATGTCAATGGAAGTTTCTGTGCCATGACAAAAATGTTTAGCGCTAATGGACCGCATGGAATCAATATCAAGTGCATTAGAGTGGTGCTGTAGTAACTCCCTCTAATTGTTGTTTTTTTCTAATTCTTAATGCCAGAAATATAGCAATTTCTTTACCTGGTAAACCTAGCAGGAAAAATGAAATGCCAGACGAATATGTATAAATCTGTGGTTCATCACTATTGCTAGAAATGGAATGAGGTCTCAGTCGTAGAACTTAGCATTATAATACGTTAAAGTACAGTACCTCAAATACCACGTAATCGTGACCTGCACAATTACTGGCAGTGATAGTACATCAGAATATCCTGATTGCATGAGTTTATCAGGAAAAAAATATTGATTATTCATAATCGATCGAAGGTCGCTGTAATTTACTTCACTCCTTTGTAAATATTAGAATTCTCTCTTAAGTCCAAAAAGAGCAAGTTATTATTGGACAAAAATCTGTCTTAATGTGATCCGTTGTGCAAATCTGTTTCCTCCAAGACCACCTAAAGTTTCACTTCTAAATGATTAGTATGATTACATAAGAAATATTTAAGGCACCTGAAGTCTGGCATGTTCACATTACAGATTTTTTATGTCACTCTTAAGCCAGGTACAGCATTTGATACAGTCCAACATATTCCACAGTATAAAACGCATATAAACTGGGGGTCGCTTGATGATCTGCATTTCAGGGTTTTGAAAAATCGTCCGTCAGGTACTATCCACAAGTGTTCCTTCCACTGAAATCCTACCAAAGTTAACTAATGGGAAAATTAAGTAATAGTGCTAATATGATTAGTTATAAAAGTACGACATTCCGTTTACAAATATGATATCACATGTCGCATACGACATCAATGTTTACAATCTGTGCTTGTTTGTTAAATGTTTCTCTTATTTGGAAATAGTGAATGAGTAAGATAATAGAGATTTATTAATTTTGTTACAGATTATCACATAATGTGTTGTATGAAATATAGAGAAAGCCCAAGTGATTTTCATTGCAGCGAAAGGTGATAAATGTGTGACTACCGATGGAAAAATAAATATTGAAGAAATGTCCGTCAAAAGTGAATATCATCTGTATGGGAAAATTGATGACTTATATGATGAATAGAAAAAACAACAACTTTGTAATGAGCCATTCCTGAAAATGGCCAAGTCACACCTTAACCATAACAATGCCTTAGATCAGCAGACATTGTGAAAATTATGGAAAAAAAAAAAACTGTTTCAAGTTGAGCTACCATGTAAACTTAAAGGTAGTATTTTTTTTCTTTTACCTTCCCGTCCCCCGCGAGATGGAAACCAGCATCAGTAGAAAATATGATCACCCGAAAACTGGTGCCGCGCCACTTGATTTTCTCCTCGCACACTATAGCTTGCATGAGGCCATCAAACCCGCCCTCAGGGAAGTCCTGGTTGGTGGCGCCCTTCGCTCGCTCAACCTCCTCCTGTCAGAAGACGAAATGTGAGAGATGTGAAGCGTTAAAATGCATGAATAAATGGCCATTTCTTTGATATGTATATACGATTCATATACATTATAAATAAAAATGGCACCATTGGTTTATTTTAGTCTTGGAAGACTTGCGAGGCCTACTGTGAATGTAAAAGATGTGCTTGTACGTAGTTATAGACTTTACTATGCATGAATTAATGATATCCAATTTTGGGCACATAGTTTAATGCTACTAGCCCATGTATAGTTTAGTAGGAGGGGGGGGGGGGGGCGGTCAGTACTACTTTACAGGGACTTGTGGTTGCATCTTTTCTCAGCAACTGTTTCTGTTTGAGAATTTACAAAATAAAGTGGGAAAGATACTCAAGGTGTCCACGCTGTTTTTCGTATTCCCTTATATCAACCAAACTTAATAGATTAAGGAAGTTTAAATGTGTGATTATAGAATTGACAAAATATGCTAATGCAGTGCAATATATATCATTAATAGTGATATTAGTTAATCACAGAATTTCTAAAAACTAAATTATGTGCATCCCTTGCACTAGGAACAAGAAGAATTATCACTACCAATAGTAAATTGTGTATAACTTGTCAATTGGGCCTATGCATGACAGGCAGTGCATGCATGACTGGTGTTCTTGTAGAAACAACAGCAACCAGAGGAATCTCACGCTTCAAATCACACCCTTTGCATTTGCACTAACAATTACCTTTTAAGTATCCCTCAAGACAAAATAGCTGAAATGCAGTAATATGTTAGATCAATATGACATGAACTGGTCTGGACACAATGGTGACTATTCCTAACCTGCGTCTGGGTATAGAGCTGATTTGAACCCCAATGGCAACCCACATGGCCATTAATGGTTTACTCACTCAAGTAGACCCCCTTAACGGGAGCCGCCTTGCCGCGTTGGCGGTCTTAAGGTCCCAATGATCTGGTGAGTCGGACCAGAGGGCTGCCCATACTGTAGGGGTCACCAATGAGGGATGAGACAAAATGGCTTCCATGGGCACCAAGGCCTATGAGAGGGGATGGCACACCCACCCCTGGTTCATTCCAGCTTAGACCAGGGAGAACTCTCCCACGTGTCTTTGCCGTACGGGGCATCCCATATTACCAGGAGACAGGAGTCCTGGAGGTTGAGCGATGCTGTAAGCGGCGCCCTGCAGCTAGCAACACACCTCTTTGGTCCTCTATTCTGGTCAGACAGGTGGCTTGATCAAGGCTCGGTCAAGTCAATCAGCTGGTCAAATATGGCTAGGGTCAAGCAGGCATTGTCCATTTGGTATCGTACAGGTCCCGTGACTGCCATCAGCACTGTAATTGAGACTGTGTATATTTCCTCACCACCCGTAAGGGTGTTGGAAGATTTTGATTCCCAACTATAGCTTGGTTGTGGTGGGGGGGGGGGGGGAGGAAATGAAGAATTCTAATTTGTATTATTTCTACAAATTTAAAAAGAACACGCCCTCTCCCTGACGGCCTGCTCAATCCCCTGGCCAATCCCTCTGGAACTTCACATGTTGTCACTCTGGAACCTTATCAGGTCCCAAAGGGCAAGAATGGGGATTGTAATGGTTCCCGAGCTCCCAAACCAGGTAAGGAGAGAAGTCCTCCTCTATCTATTAAGGAAATCTTACCTGGTAAATATGAAAGTATCTTATATAGTAAATACCTAGTTGTGAAGACCACTGATGGTGTATCAGTCATGGATCTTTATATCTTTGAAGTACATTGGAAGATAGTTAAAGTATGTCAACATGATCCTCACATAGCCCCACAGCGAGATGGTAGCCTGATAGTTGAGGTTTCGTCAAAAGACAAGAGTGACCATCTGCATGCGATATGCAACATTCCTGCCCAACCCTAAGCGGTGCTTCCAATGCCAGGGTTACGGGCATGGAGCCAACTCTTGTCGTTTTAAGGAAAATGGACAACCAAGAGTGTGTGTAAAGTGTGGTACAACAGGTCATAAAAGAGATGACAACTGTTCAGATCCAATATCCAATGTTACCACTTCAAAGAAAATCTAAGCAATGTAAGAGGTACAAGTTTGAAAAAGAAGTGCCCATGTGCTGTTTGCACAGTCAGGTAAGTACTTTGCCTCTTCAAACCCATTCTCCTTCCCGCCATCCCTTACCCTCCAATACTTCTTCCACCACACACCTATGCAACTACCTATAAACCTCAGTCCTCAAATGCGGAAACTGCCTCTGGTGAGTTGTTCCTCCAGAAACGGAGTAGGAGTGAGTGGTCTATTGAGGAGACTCCTTCAAAAGTATGGTCTTTGGAGCCATCAGTTAAGGTTCCAGAGGCCTCACATGCACATCCACAGGGGCCTCTGCTGCTAGGCAGAATATCCCTGAAGCAAAGACTCAGGTACACCCTTTGCCTAGGTAGAGGAATCCTGAGCCTATTCAAAAGACTCCTAGGGTGGGGTCATTGGTGCCGTCAGGCAGGGCTCCAGAGGCCTTAACGGTGACTGCCGCAGCTGCCACCACATCCACAGGGGCCTCTGCTGCTGGACAGAATGCTCCGTAACCAAAGGCTCAGGTCCGTCCTTTGTCCAGGCAAAGAAATCCTGAGCCTGTCCATAGGAAGCCTGTAGAAACTAGTTCCACAGGTAAACCTTTCAAAAGGTGCTCCCAAGATGCTGGAAAGGGACAGCCTGAAGTTGTGGGGCAGGCCTTAACCACAGGTGCTGCCAAACACCTTATGAAGTAGTTTGTCAACCTGAAGAACTGGATACCCTAATCAAATGGAACTGTCAGGGAATTCACGCCTACAAGAGATTATGACCAGGGAAAATCATCTGATTTCCCTGAGAGGATTCCAAGTTCAAGCCCATTATGAAACCTTTGATAATGGACTTCATGGAGGAGTGGCAGTGATAGTACATCAGAATATTCCCTTCCAGACCATCCACCTGTAGACGACACTGCAGGTGAAGCTTGCGAGAATAGGCTTGACACAACCTTACACTATTGCATCCATCTACCTTCCTCCACATAATCTCAACACAGATGATTTGGAAAATCTACTTGGGCAGTTGCCTCATCCATTTCTACTTTTGGGAGATTTCAATGGTTGGCATCACCTCTGGGGAGACACTTTGTGCAACCCTCGGGGAAGGGTCTTAGAACCCTTGTTCTCAAGAGTAGATGCGGTTTTACAGTGACACACCCACACAAATTCAAAGTGGGACATTCTCCAATACAGACCTGTCAATTGGTTCATCTGATTCACAGTTGAATTTCACTTAGCAGGTCATGGAAGATTTACATTGAAGCGACCACTTTCCAATACTTTTGGATGAGGTGAATGTATTCAAGGAATGGAGGAACATGCAGACTGGAATTTTTTTAGATCAACCAAAGTATTGCAAAGATCTGTGAATGATTTCAAGTGTGTTCAAATTGCTGTTAATCACTTCACATCACGAATTCATCTTGCTGCAGAGGCATCCATTCCTAGAAGTAGCGGGCAGTACCGTCGACCTCCGGTACCATGGTGGTCTGATGAATGACAACAAGCTGTCAGAGCAAGAAATGTTGCATTATTGCAGTTGAAACGACGCCCTAAGTGATGTAACCATCCATTACAAAAAGACCCGTGCCAAGGCCAGGGGAGTGCTAAAGGAGGCTAGACAGACATCCTGGAGGCAGTATGTTTCCCCGATTAACATGGGTATGGGACATGGTACATAAGATCACTGGAAAGAGCACATCCATGTCACCACCTGCTCTAAAGATAGATGGCATAATCCTCACAGACAAAACAGACTTTGCAAATGAGCTAGCAAAATCCATGGCAGAGATCTCCTCTGGAGCATCTTACACTGCCTGATTCTCCACTCTTCGGCCTAAATAGGAACAACACCCAATGTTGTTCTTCAGAAGGATTGCAGCAGAACCCCCATGCAACTTGCCATTTTTGCGCAAGGAGATGGACACTGCTTTGCAGCTCTGCCGTAAGACGATATTCCAAACCAAATGATATCTCACTTACAGGAGAGCTCCAAAAAGGTCCTGTTGGATCTATTCATTTGGATATACAGGGAGGGCACAGTACCATCCATATGGAAAGAGGTTATAATCATTCCTATCCCAAAACCTGGCAAGGATGCATCCATACCAGGGAATTACAGACCGTTTCTCTCACCAGCTGCATCTGCAAATTGATGGAGAAAATAGTAAACTTCAGGTTGACATGACTGCTAGAAAAGGAAAACGACCCCATATCAAAATGGGTTTAGAAAATTGAGATCGACTACAGATGCACTTGTGAGGATGGAAACTGCTATCCAGAATTCCTTTGCACAGCGACATCACATGTTAGTAGTCTTCTTTAACCTTGAAAAGACTTATGATACCACTTGGAAGCATGGCATACTCATGAAGCTGTATGACATTGGTTAAAGAGGTGCATTACCTACCTTCATACAAAGCTTCCTTGCTGACAGGAAATTTAAAGTGATGGTGGGGAACAGCTTCTCTAACCTGAAAGGGGTCCCACAAGGGAGTGTGTTAAGTGTGACCCAGTTTGCCATTGTTATAAAGGACATCGTAAAGGTCGTTCCAAGTGCTTTCTCATGTAATTTGTATTTGGGTAACTTTACACTGTACTGCTCAGGAGGAAGCTTACAGGATGTGCAAGGACACATGCAGATTGCAATAAATCAGGTTGTGCAATGGGCAACATACCATGGGTTCAAATTTTCTCTAAGCAAAACCAAGGCTATGCATTTCCACATACGAGAAAAGTTCCATCTTTCCCACTATTTAGGAGCAAACCCACTGCATTTTGTCCAAGAGGTAAAGTACTTGGGTCTAATTTTTGACTCAAGGCTTACATGGGTGCCGCACATTAAACAATTAAAGGTGAAAGTTACAAAAACACTTAGTTTTTTTCAGGTTCTTTCACACCTATCTTGGGGTGCAGACCGCACAACACTTCTGCGAATTTACTGCTCGCTTATTCATTATAAACTTGACTATGGATGTGAGGCTTATTCATCTGCAACTCCCGCTGTTGGATGTTGGACTCGGTTCATAATGAAACTCTCAGAATCTGTAAAGGGGCATTCAGGTTTCACCTGTGGGGTTCTTGTATGCTGAGAGTGGAGAACCACATCTTTCATAATACCGGGACTACATGAACCTAATTTACTACACGAGACTACAATGGATTCCGGGATCTCGTACATCCAGATCCTACGGTAGGAGAATGAGGAATCTTGTGGAAGATCTTAATTTAAATCTCACTAAGGTACTGGCTGTTGGAATTCCCCATTTCCCCCCTTGGACCAATCAAGTCGAGCTGGTCGGAATTGGGAAGCAGAAGTCAGAGAGAGATTTCTTCTCCACACTCCTAAGTACCAAGGATCAGATGCAAAATATACAGATGGCTCGAAATCTGAAAATAGTATGGGCTTTGCAGCAGTGAATAGAAGGAAGACTGCATTTGACAGTCTTTCTCTAGCAGCCTCGATCTTTACTGCAAAGTTACATGCCATCCTTGCAGCAGTCATGATGACTAGAGATCTTACGAACAATTCTATTGTAATATATTGTGACTCTCGTAGTGCCCTGCAAATAATCAAGAGCTTAAACTTATCACATCCAGTGGTGCGGGAGGTTCAAGATTGGCTTGCACTCATGTCAGCCCGTATAGGAACATCAGTTGTCTTCACGGTAAATGGAAAGAACAGTGGAGGCATACCTCTAGAAACAAACTGCGAGA
>NC_061832.1:7505376-7507876 GCF_019202785.1 Penaeus chinensis
AACACGCACAGATAAAGATTTAAGAGATAAGAAAAAGAAAAAAATGCTGATTAGTCGTCACAAAAAGCATCTCGTTTCTAGGTCCGGGTCATCATCGCGCTGACGGCCATGCTGGTGCTGACGACCCTGCTGAACCAGGTGTCGGCACAGCTCCCGAGGAATTCCTACTTCAAAGCCCTCGATATATGGATGTTCGGCGCCATAGGACTCATCTTCTCCATCCTCATCATGCAGACCATGGTGGATGTTATTCATAGGAATGAAGAAAAGACAACGATTACACAGGTGGGGTTTCTGTGTTGCCTTGTTGGGCGTGATGTGATAGATGGCCTCTTTGGCTCTTTCAAGCCATGTTTCTTTAATCTCGTGTTGGGCTTCTAATTATTTAAACAGTAATGTGTGAATACCTCTATTAGGTCCGGACTATGGTATGTTGATATCCCAAGCACAGGGCAGTAAAAGAGAGCCCCTTTCTCTTTAAATATGATACCAGACCCTCACTTCGAATCCTGGGTGCCCCTCTCCCTCGGCGTCCGAGGCGTGGGATTTTATTGAATCATGGTTGAAAGGTCTATTCAACATTTGATAGAGACTTTTAGTAATAAATTTACCTAGAAATATGATTTCCAGTTGTGATTGAAATCTTCAAATAAAAGTCCAACTTTAGTATTACAATATACGTATTACACCGACTTCCGCAGGTGATGCCAGTACAAAAGTCTGCGTGCCCCAAGCCAGATGGACTTCAGAGGGCGAACAAGATTATGAAGAAGATGCAAGTCGCGTTCCCTCTGCTTTGGGCATTTCTTGTGCTCTGCTATGCAATCTATCTCTTCTCTTCCGTGCAATAACTGCATACGAGAGTCGTGGGTGAAACAGGGGTCGTTGAATTTATTGGCATTTTCAAGGGCGTATGCATGTGCTTTTACAATGCGAGCCCATGGCGAGAATTCAATTTCCGGTCCTCTTGTTGCCTCATGACAACAGCGACATTATTGAAAATGTGACAATGGCATGGGATGGAATATGTATGTATGACTGACAATGCCTTGAACGAATAAACATTAATGAGATTACATCTACAGCTACTATAACAACTATATGAGGCAATTTCTATTTTCTGTTTAAAATCTGAATGGATGATTCATCACACGAGAGCAATGACAAATTATAATTAATATTAATGCATCATAACCTACACAAATACATTGAACGCTAGCATACGTTAGCATTACTCATTTTATCACTGACATGTATTTGATTACTGCCATCTCCCTGAATACATGTTGTTTAACCTCACGGCAGCAGTCGTTTCTGCAATACGGGCTCAACCAGGTAGAGCGGAGAGTCTTGTGTCACTTACTCAGGGATGATTTGGAAAGCCAAGAAAGGGAATAGAGAGAAAGGAGAAAGCGAACGAGAGAGAGAGAGAGAGAGAGAGAGAGAGAGAGAGAGAGAGAGAGAGAGAGAGAGAGAGAGAGAGAGAGAGAGAGTGAGTGAGTGAGTGAGTGAGTGTACCCAGTTTCGATAACAGTTGATAACTTGCTGAATATTTGGACTTGGGTATTGTCTGGAGATCTACGTCATTCATGTATTTGTCTTACTTGTAATAGCCACTTCCATTCTTACTCTGCCAGAATCTATTCTTTGGTATCATTTGACAGTCATCTTCGTTAAATCAGTTTCCTGCGAAGCCTTGATGATGTCACAACAGGTGATTGGCTGGATGTTGCAGTTGTGTCGGATGCACAGTAGATTGATATACTCTTAGATCTGATGTTTGAACAAAATGTTGCAGACGACAAGATGTACTACTGCCAGATTAGAGTAGAATTCAGTCAGTGTTTACCATAAAATTTGAATGAACTAGCAGTGAGCACGGAAATGATTCTAGAGAGAAAAAAGAGCAAATGGATGAATAGTTTAATTAAAAATGGGATAAAGAAAGAATGTGTGAAAAAGCATAAAGAGTGAGTGTGTGAAAAATTGAAAAGAGAAAAAGAGAGCGAGAGGAAATTGATAATTGAATGGCAGATAATTGATAAAATGAGAGAGAGAGAGAGAGAGAATATGTGAATAAAGGAAATAGAAGTATATATATGTATATATATATATATATATATATATATATATATATATATATATATATATATATATAAAGAGAGAATGAAAGAAAAAGAGAGGGACCGAGAAGGTTGCTTAAAAAGGAGTGTAGTAGATGGGATGTACCTACTACATGACTAGTGTCATCTCTTTGAGGAGTGATTGAGTGGGTATGAGTCCCCATTGGTATGCAGATGAAGTGGAGTTCTACTGGGGAACCGGGCAGTCCATAGTCGCTGCTGAAGGATCGTGAGTTTCTGATCGCGGTTTCACTCATTCATTTGAGATTTGCAAAGTCTAGCTTCGCCCGGACTCCACATATATATGGCCCGACCTCCGTCAGCTATTTATGGCTGTCTCAACTGATTCTCTGACACGCGATGCTTACCGTGGTGGT
>NC_061832.1:7512876-7517876 GCF_019202785.1 Penaeus chinensis
AAATGATGATGTCAATGATAATGATAATAACAATAACAACACTAATGATGATAATCATAATAATGATAATGACAATAATAATGATTATTATCATTAATAATATTATAAAGATAGTAATAATAATCATAGTAATATTCATCATAATAATGATAATAATACTACTACTGCTAATGATAATAATTATGATAATAATAACAACAATAATGATAGTATAGATAATGTTGTTACCATAATGGCAGTAATAATAATAACAATAACAACAATAATGATAACAATTGTAATGATGATAATAATGATAATGATAATGATAATAATAACAACAACAATAATGCCATTTCTGTGAAGAGCAATAGTGGCTATAAGAATGTAATGACAATAATAAAGCTAATCATAAAACAAACATATTTCTCCTGTTCCCGTTTTCTGTTGTTCCCGACCCCGAGCGCTCCCTTCTCTTGCCCGAATTGACGCATGCGCAAGGAATTGTTTTTGTCATACCAACGGCTCCTACTCGTCCGGCACTTGAACCATTAGTGTATTGTTGGCTGTGAAGTCTGTGATGTATATTGGGTATGTTTAATGTCGTAACTGTATTTCTTGTATTATTCTTCAAATTCAGCATTGCAGTTGGTGCCGTATAATGAAACTTGATTGTATGCGTTGATAGTACCCCGGAAGTTTATCTGTGGGTGTACTGTATTTTTCGTGTTTTTTTTTTTTCTACCATAACCCGAATACAAGTTAAATTTACCAGCGTTTCCTCATTTTTTTTTTATTATTTTTTTTTGCGACACTTAATACAGCATTAGCCTCGATTAGTGACCCTTTATGTGTGAACGTGTTATAGATCCAAATTCACGAAAGAAAGAATATAATATGCTGTAGGTAGCCATGCACTTATCTCACTATATCTTCGTGAAATTAAATTATTGGTGCTCTTTGTCCTCTGGACTACAGTGACTGTGCAATGTCATGCACTCATGATATATTGAATGTGAACTTTCAGAGCTATCAGTATTTGTAAGCTTCTCTTAATGTATCATATAACGATATACATATATCTTATATTTTTATATATCTTTCTCTGACAGCTAAGCACCAAAATGAAAAATGTATGCATACTTTTACAATAATTTGTACATATTGTTAGGGGTTGTATATTAGTTGCATTCATGCACACTTTAGTAACTCAAAGATACATATTTCTCCTCCAAACAGTAAAGGGTTTATCCTTATATTTATAAATATATGCATACATTTATGAAAATATATATATATATAACACACACACACAGACACACACACACACACACATACACACACACACACACACACACACACACACACACACACACACACACACACACATCACACACACACACACACACACACACACACACACACACACACACACACACACATATATATATATATATATATATATGTATATATATACACATACATATAAATACATATGTATGTGTATTTACAGGGGCCCGGGATGATTATCAAGTGCATTCCCTTTATATCTCTGGAAATATATTCGTCTGTACTCTGTGTGGGTTCATGGTGTTGGAAATGAAATCTACTCCTTCAGTATTAACTAAAGGATAATAATAACTTCATTAATATGTTCCTATTAGCAACATAAACAGTTGACCCCCCAAATTCCATTCATGTTTAAACAGACTTAAAATGATCTTCCTGGCTGAACATATCACCGGATTAATTACACAAGGAACGAGAAAGCATGAGTTCGGAAAATACTGCCGGGAAGTAATTGCAAACATGAAAACAACTGTGCCACTATAATCCTTTGTAACTGTCATTACGTAAGGTTCCAGTAAAATAGCATATAGAGGCAACACACACACACACACATACACACACACACACACACACACACACAGACACACACACACACACACACACACACACACACACACACACACACACACACACACACACACACACACACACACACACACACACACATATGTGTATATATGAATATATATGTGTGTGTGTGTGTGTGTTTGTATCTGACATCATTTTTGACGAATTTCTTGACGTACAATATATAAGAGACACTTTTCGTTGTTCCAAGTGTTTTCCAGCTGTGGTACTTAATGCGGTAACAATATTTAATTATTAACTATTTCTTGGGATGTCTTATCGATTCATGTCCGCGATGTATGGCTTATCCATATCATACCCTGTATTTGTTTTATACAGAAAGTCCAGAAGAGCGTTTCAAACATACTTCATACAATATGCAACATGAGTACTTTTCTCGCATTATCTTTGCTTGTATAATTGTAAAATCCATTAACAAATTTACATGGCTGTACCCATGTTTACTCCGTTAATTACTTTACGCTAGTGTCTGCGCTAAATCATAAAAACGTAATCTTATGCAAAGCTAGTCCTTGCTAGTAACCTGCCATTACCAATGGTTAACGATCGAAGACACCAAAATTTAATTTCCGAAGATAAACAAATGAAAGAGATGGCCGACAGAGAGGCAATGATTCAATGGTGACACATTATAAGTTATTTAGCGTATTATAACAGACAATTTGGTACAAGATTTTCTGGCATAGAACATAATGTGTCGTGAATCTGTCCCGTATTCTCCAGCCATGACATGAAGACTTGTCATAAACCTTGACACTAAACAAATATTTGATTTCGTTCCACCGAAGGTTATTCCCTTCGGGGAATTACACAATGAAAAATTATTTTTTATTGGTCTATATAGCATTTCTACCGGAAAGTTTAAAATGTATATTCTTTTCGTGCATTGCCAGACACCTTTACATTTATGATATCATTTTCGTCTCTCTGTCTGTTTTACTCTCTCTCTTTCTCTCTTTGTTTATCTTCATCTCTCTCTCTCTCTCTTTCTATGCATATTTGTATATATATACGTATGTATATATGTATATATGTGTGTGTATATATAAGTATATATATACATATATGTATATGTATATGTATATATATATATATAAATATAGAAGTATATATATGTATATATATATGTATATATGTATGTATATTATATATATATATATATATATGTATGTTTTGTATATATATATAATACATATATATAGATACATATATATAGATACAGATACTGATAGTTAGATAGAAAGATACATATATATATATATATATATATATATATGCATCTTTCTATCTATCTATATATATATATATAGATAGATAGATAGATAGATATAAACATACATATATATATTCATATATATACATATATATGTGTATATATATATTTATATGTATCTTACGAACAAGGATGATAGTGATAATATGCAAAAGTATTGGTGATAGTTTTAGCAATAAGGATAACAAATATACCAGTATTAATGATAATGATAATAATGATAACAACGATAACAATGATGACTGATAATAATAATAACAAAAAATATAATAACAGTGAAAATAGTGATAATAATAATCTTAATTATAGCGATAATGAGGATAATAATGATAGTAGTTATAATCATAATAATAGTTTTGATTATGATAATGATGATGATAATGATGCTGATGTTGATGATTATAACAACAACAACAACGACAACAACAATATTAATAATAATGATAATGATAATAACAAATATAGTAATAATAATAACAGTTATAGCAGCTATACCACCACAAAAGAAATAAAAGATGTGAACGAATTAACGAAAAACAAAAATAAACAAAACCAAAAACCTAAAACAACAAAAGCGTAACGTAATAATAAGTAAACAATCATAATTACTCTCTTCTGCGCCGATGTCAGAATGCTTGACGTCGACCCGTGATTTGCCACTTGCTCGACGCCTGCTCCGATAGCAACAGATACAGCGGAGTGACTCGTGCTTTCCAGTCTATAGCGAAGGCGGACCAGAAGCTATGGAGAAGGTAAGATTATACTTTCCATTCTTTTTTTTTTTTCTTTTTTTTTCGGACGTAAAACTATGAGTTTGTTATTTGATTTTGTTAGGACGTGAGATAATGTATGGCAAGAACAAATGTTAAGGTCATGGCGCATGATTTGCGTATCGCCACAAGACTGAACCAACATGGACATTTGTAAAAAACAACAACACAAGAAGTACATATAATTTCAAAATTGGAAGTGTTTTCATGATCACAAATAACTGAACTGCTCGAAGATATAGTAATCAGCTGAAGAAATAAGCACACCGTCAACACACAGGAACACCAAGCACGAAAAACGAAAGATCCTGCTATACATTCCCATCCTGCGGGACCGAGTTATTTTCGGCCCTATGTTGTGTGTGTGTGTGTGTGTGTGTGTGTGTGTGTGTGTGTGTGTGTGTGTGTGTGTGTGTGTGTGTGTGTATCTGTGTGTCGCTGTCTGTACTTTTGTGGGGTTAGTTGCCTTATCATTACCAATTAACAACGTACCTACTTTTCTGGAGGATTATAACTCTCATGAATATGATAGAAGAGCATTACCAGGGGCTTCAGTAAACAGATAAACATAATATTACTTTTTCATATGAATACCATTGACAAATATAATTTCTGAAATGCGGCTCCAATAACCAGATAACATAATATATATATATTTTTTGTATGATTACCACTGAAATTAAAATAAGAAAATGCATTTTCGGGGAACCCTATAACTTGTTAACATAATATCCCAGAACTTGTTACCTTTTTTGGTTGTTTATTTGTTTTATGGCTTCCATTGACATAAATGCAATGTAAAACAAGACAGCTTTCGCGTGGTCCCTTGGTTGGAAGAGCAATACATGCACAAACACCCCAGCAACTAAACAGCATAAGGTCTCTAACCTTTGCATGTTATTCACACCAGTGAAGGAGGTTTTTGTGACCTGAGACTCATAATGAAAACGATACTGTTATTGCTTTTTAAAGTTCTGAGCTGGTAATGGGCGTTAGAATTTCTGTTAATTGGTACATTGAGAAATCGATAGTCATACTAT